>NW_008590527.1:14838-29800 GCF_000691845.1 Merops nubicus | reverse complement strand
CTTGGTTCGTGACACATTATTAACCTGGAGAATTTATGATCAAAAATGTTTGTCAATGCTCACTCTATAAAAGCACACAGTTTTAATTAAAAAATAGATAACGAGTTTGAAGCTCCTTGGTTCGTGACACATTATTAACCTGAAGAATTTATGATCAAAAATGTTTGTCGATGCTCACTCTATAAAAGCATACAGTTTTAATTAAAAAATAGATAATGAGTTTGAAGCAGATACAGCAAGTGAAAGGTAATGGTAGTCCCTATTTCTATATATATTTTCCTGTAATCACATTTTAAGTATTAATTGAGGCACCAGGCTAAGAAAATGCATACTCTAATGAGCATAAAGTTACTCTGGCAAACTGGGTACCACATCCAAAACCCAAATTAAATAGATTTTGTGTGAAAATCGTGTTCTCATTATGTGGAAATTCCTGTCCTTTGCAAAGCAGGTAAAATATCACAGTATGTATTTATCTTTTCCCTGGGAAGGAAATACTAGGATGCAAATCTAAGTGGCTGATCAGCACAACCAGATGTACTCCAGTCTCATAGTCCTATACTGCACAATGCATTGAATGCAGCTTCCTATCAACTGAATATTTTTTGAAAGAGAACCAAATTTCTTCATTAAGGTATATGATATCTGTCCTGGTTGTCACCTCAGTAGGTTAATAGGTTTGACAGGAAAACAAAGTGTGTTTAGACGTCAGGAATGTTGAAACAAAATAGCAAATGTACTGGTTGTGGGTGATTAGGCTTAACCTACCTTGGAGTCTTACTACCTATTTAAGGCAAGTATTTCTGTTTTCATCAATTATTTATTGAAACTTCAGAGTTTTCAGACACTGCTCTGCTTCTGACTTTTTGTCTTTCTTCTTTCTTCAGCTGCATATTGATGTTGTTTACCACTTAATATTAAACTCAGCTAAAGAGGGGACATACTAAGGTTAAGATTATATCTAGCATAAACTCCTGCTGTGATGTTTTCAGGACTACCCTGAAATATTCATTGGCCCAGAATTCTGATCAGTACAATCACAAAAAACCTTAATTTTTTTCTCTGTTACACATTAGAACAGCTTGAAGTCATGCAACTTTTTTTTCAGTAATTCCTTAGCCTGTGCGTATTTACTAAGTTAGATTACAGCTGGGTAGATTACTTGACCTCTTAATGCCATATTGATTAATCCAGTAGACACTGACATTTGGTTGAGCTACAGCTTTGCAAGGAGACGGAAAAACACTTTCATTAACATGGGTGACCAAATAGAAAATTTAGGGAAGTTAGAGATTTCTGTTTATCAAGGCAAGTTGTAAGTACATGATAAGTACAACCTGATTTTATCGTGTGATTCTTCCTTTGGTCATAAACTTGGTTACTATAATTATCAGTAAACTGCTCTATTTGCCCTTAAGTTCTAGTGCAATATGCGTATGGACTGCACCATCACTAGTGAAAGAGATGAAAGTAAATGAGTTCACTTTCATTTTTCAAGAACATTGTTTTCTAATGCATTACTGTTTATAGAATTACACACTTAGCACTGAAAGCGGCTTAGTTATTATTATGAGAATTAGTGAATTACTTAGATCTGATATGCATACCTACTTTTGGAGTCACATATTGTATTCAGAGGTGTAGGCATTGATGATTCATGTCCAGCCTTTATGATACCAGACGATGAAGGACCTATATCTACCAACGTGGGATGGACGAGTGTCTTTTTCAGTAAACAAGTACCTGAAGTATCATGATGACATGTATAACTCCACCTAAACTTCTCAAGGTTACTTAAACTAGACTGTAGTATTTTAGTATGTGTTTGAGCCAGCTAATCCTTTACTGGTTAAAGATCTAAGAGATAGATGGCTGGAGATTTTTGGCACATGAAGAAGAGTTGATTAGCAAAAAAGGTGGCGGTGGTGGGATTCACAATAATCATATGTTCAAAAGTAACCTTTCAGCTCGACCATAATTCACATACCCCGCAGACCAAATGCTAATTAGTCTTACATTTTTGACATGGTAAATTAGGGTTAATATCAAATGCCATCTGGCCTATTTTAAGTTTAGGAGATTATCAATATTCTGAAAGCTTGGAAAAGCTGCCCTTCTCTAATAATAGAGAGAAATAGTTCATTATAATGAACAATGTAGGGTGATAAAAATCACTAATTTGTCTTTTATTTTTTCACAGTGAGGATTGTAGTATCCCACTAGTAATGAGAACAGGACTTGAAATGGTTTAACTGAGCCGTGATGATTAGTCCTTGGAGTAACTGGAAATTAAGTTTCGTGGCTTTTCTAAAGAAATTATTTTTTTTATTTTTTTTCTCATCATACCTATGAAGAAAATAGCTGTTCACATCTTTATTAGCTTTGCTAAAAAGCAGGATTTCTCCAGGTGACATGAATATTGCAAAATCAAATTTTAAAGTACAGACACTGTGTGGATGTTACTTTTAGAGATTCATGAACCGAATCTTCTGGCAATTTCCATCTGACTATGAAACCATAATATCAATAACTCATGTCCATCTCTTAATTGATAGGCTATAAAAATGTATTCCTGTTGCAAATGTCTTTCAAGAACCCTTACATCATTTTTTCTACTTCATACTGTAAAAGTTACCATAATTGCTGCTTTGTTAAGCATAAGGCAACTGATTGGTACTAGAACACCAAAGGTGTCTTGACCTTCTGACATCACTGAGATTGTACTGTTTTTAAGCACCTTTAAAACAGCTGTTTTAAATGCATGATGTTGTGCACATTATGAACATACTGATCGATGCTGAGTTTCTGAAGATGGCAAGTATTTCAGATTTCTACTTTTAAAAATACATAGTTCATATAATTACAAGTCATTACAATAGCACCTTCACTAGTTGTTCTTACCTAAGTAAGCCTCCAAATCTCAAAACTGACCCCTTGTTTTGTTTTTGTTCCTTCTTCTGCCTCTACATTCTTTCAGGATGTTCAGTCCAAAGGAGGTTTATTCATTCAGTTAATTGGTAATCCACTGGATACATTTCTCCATTGTTGGAGTTGGGTTGCTGTCTGAATCCACTCATTTTTAATCACAGGAAAAGATCAGGGAACTGCCAGTTTACTCTTTCATTAAGGATGTAACATTCATTTCCTTCATATATGTCTATATTCATACTGATATTTATTAACAGTATACACCAAGATAATTAGTGTTATAATAATAATTTGTAGTTTATAGTCTTATATAATTTATAAGATAAAACAGTCATAAGTCTGATTCATGAGTAAGGAACCCTATACCTTCACTGACATTTCTGAAGAAATTTCAACTCTTTTGCTTTTTTCAGTTTTAAAATTTTCTTAATTTTTACTATATTTCAGTGATCTTTTAATTCCATCTTGAGAGCAGAAATTATTAATGAGTAACATTTTAATCAGGAAAAAATCCTTTTGAAAAATCTAAATATTTTGTATTTTATGAAATATAAGTCTTGATTCAAAGAGGCTTTTAATTTCTAAGTTTTGTAAAGTGGTTTTTATGGGCTTTAATTTTTTCAAGATTTTCCTCTGTAAAAATTAATTCCATATTAAAGCAACTCATAAGTCACAATTCACAAGGTATAGGACTGAAAAGTAAAATCAATGCATGGAGAACTATTGTACAAATCAAGTGATCTGCAAGTCTGGTTACACTAACAAATACCTGTTGTTGTTGTTGCTACTGTTGTGTTCTATTTGCAGAAGCTTGAGTCATTGATCAGACAGTTTTCCCACCATAACTCTCTTATCCTACAAAGGCTTGTGCTTTTGTTATGCTCATCTGTGGCAAGTGATCTTGCTGAAATCCTTAGGACTACTGATCGTGCATTAGGTTAAGCAGGTGGTACTGCTTTGTGTTGCTATTGTAATGTCTTATGGACCACACAAACTGTATTGCATTTCCAGTATTAGATGGTGGGCTTGAGATGCAAGAATGAAGAATTATGCATTGTCGTATTGACAAAAACTCTGGAAAACAAGCAGTTTTATCAAGGCAATATGACTCCTGTGAGGCTTATATCTAGCTCCTTTCTTACACTGTGCTGCAGACAGCAATAACCAATTTATAGGCCCAGGCAGAAAATTCTTTGTCACGGCATCCTCATCAGATACATGCTTAGAGATGTTTGATTTCTGCTGAGATGTTCAAGTACAGAAGATATATGACACAATGGTGAGCTTTTGTTTTCCCAGGGGACTTATTTCCAGGTGTGTGATGTGTTGATTTTACCTGTACAATTGCAAAATGTTATATGGAAGGTGAAGGCTCAGAGAGGTAAAGCAGAAAAGGATTATGATTGGGTTCATTGTTCATGGATTTGACCTTCATCACTTGATCTACGTGATGTCAAGAAATGCAGAAGTCTCAATTCTGAGCTACTGATCCTCTATATCTATTTATTCTTACAATAAAACCTATCTGGTTGAAAATAATTTCTTCTCAGGTTTTCTAGGAGTCATAATTTATAAATGTTACTTCTGTGATCTCCTTGAATACTGGAAGAACAATGTATTGTATGGGATTTGTCTGGATTTGACACTGGCCATTGTCCAGGACTGTAATAATCTTCACATACTTATGAACTTTATCCAGAAACTTATTTTTTCAAAATATTTATGCCAGCATGATCAAGTGCATGTTCATCATTGTTGTGCCGCTGTCTTCTGAAAGTGCTCCTCTCACAATGCAAAATCATTAAGAGAAGTAGCTAAAGTTCAGTCCAGTAAAAGTCATTCAGAGGCATTTATATTGTACAAATGACAATATTTAATCAATCGTGATTGCCTCATACAAGCAACTGTATTAAACATAATAGTCCAGATCCTCGGACCATAACTTGTCTGGGCTCCACTCAAGTTAATGTTTACAGAAAGTTTTATATCAAATGAAGGTCTACCCCTGAGTTTTACATAGTTCAATGAAATCTTTCTTTTTTGGATCTTAAAATTCTCTTCAGGGGAGGACCTAATGGGACCCTATTAACCACAAAGCATTGTCTACCAAATCAAGTGCTTTTATTTAACTGCGAATCAAAACAGTACAATAAGAATAAGGTAACTCATTTTCTTGGTTTAGAATCAACTTTGCACTGAGGTGGCTCTTTGCTTTGCTGTTTGGATAAACAGTCACGGGGCATTAAGGGTAGATGTAGGGAAGTCTTGTGAGACAAGCTTGATTGCTTCTGTTATGACATCCAGGCTGGATGTCAAGGAAAGATTCTCAGCATTTTGTAAGTGTCGTGGTTTAAGCCCACCCAGCCGCCAATAAAGCAACCATGCAGCTGTGTGCTCATTCCTACCTGCTGCCAGTGGCAGGGGGAAGATAAATACAAGACGCTTGAGAGTCAATACAAAGGACAGGGAAGGCTCACACTCGCCAGTTATGGTCATGGGCAAAAGACAAACTTAACTTACGAACACAAAATCAATTTAATTTAAACAACAAAACCACTACCAGTTTACCAAATAAAACAGAGTAGGGCAGTGATAAATACAACTACATCTTAAATACATCTTATTTTCACCCCTCCCATCTTCCCAGGGCCAGGTCTGGTACCCTAGCGGTGTAAGAGGGAAGGAAATGGGAGTTGTGATCAGTCCCAGTCTGTTCCATGTTGTTTCTGCCAGTCTTTCTTCCCCAGGGGGAAAACTTCTCACAGTCCTCCCCTGCTGCAACATAACACCCCTCCCACAGGAGACAGTCCTCCACAAACCTCTCTGACTAGAGGGCATCCCCGCCATGGGCAGTGATCCTCCCAGCAATAGATTGTTCCAGTGTGGGCTTCCCTATGTCATGGACTTCTTCAAGAGCAGTCACATGCTTCGATGTGGGGTCCTCCACAGGCTGCAGAAGGGATGCTGCCCCACCATTGATCTTTAAGGGCTGCAAAAGGCAAAAGAAATCCTGAAACAAAGGAACCACCTCAACAAGTTTTCCCCTCTTAAATGCATTATTGTAGAAGTGCTGACTGGGCTGGCCTTGGCCAGAGGTGGGTCTACTTGGAGTTGGGGAGCTTTATGAAGCTTCTTACAGGAGCCACAACAGTAGCCCTCTCCTGTGCTACCAAAATCCATCCAAACAAAAATATAACACGGTAAGGGAGGTGATTATAATAAAAAAAGAGATGAAGTTTCTTTCTCTCTCCAGACATTTAAAATTAAACTGAACTAAACACTTGGAATTGTGCTTTGAGGATAAGAATTTATTAGCAGGAAAACTAAATAAAAGATGAAGATTTATTTCACCTTACCGTCTTTGATTCTCATGTTATGTTTTGTAGTCATTTTGTTGTAATAATGCACTTTAATTTAGTGTTGTTGGAAATTTTGGCCCATCAGATTAGTTCCTAATACATTTTACAATAACTAAAGAAGTGCCAGGAGTGTCCTTTGCCTATAAATGTCTTCCTAAACATAAACTGCCTATCTCTTTCAATTTATTTTAAAGTTCTAATGCTAAAATCATCAGCATGGTGAATTGTAGCTAGGAAGTTTTGGTCTTTATAACTTGATTAAAATTGAATTTTGTTTAGAAGCTATGTTCTTTAGTACCTTTACTTCCTTAAAATGTACCTGTCATATTTCATAGTTTTAAAGTACAGGGCATGTTTTCTTGTTTTACAGTATGAAGAAACATGTATAGATTACTTTTTCTATTACATTTCCTCACTTAATGGGATTGGATTTTATTGGTTTATTACTCCTTGTTTGTTCGTGTTCACCTTTTCTCTTTTCTGAGATTAACTGATTTTAGAACAGAACTTTTTAAGAGTTAAAGCCTTCCTCTGTTAGATAATCATATTTAAAATTGGTCACAAGCTCTGTAGTAGCAGAACTTCAACTGGCTAGTCTAAGAAATCAACAATGATGGGTGACTGCTGCATCCATCTGTCCTCTCTCTACCAGTAATACATACTTCTGGGGGCAAACAAGAACTCAAAAATTGCAAGTACTTTAAAAGTATCTTGGAAGTAGGGAATCTACCCCCTTGCCTGCAACCATCCCATGTAATAACATGCTGCTGTGAAAGTATTGTGTTATGATTGAATATTGGTTTGTATGGCCAGAGCGTGGTGCTCTAAATTTTGGGTTCTAAGATGTGTCTGTACCTGGGAGTGAAGGGACCTCTGGCCTGCAAAAGGGAGGAGAGCTGAGTACCCATCATGCCATGGCTATGCCCAGGATGAAATGTGCCCTGTGCTGAATGAGATCAGGACAGGGGCACCTGCCTCCTCTGTTTCTCACCATGGGGAGAGAGCTGCTATTGCTGCAAGCAGCACAGTCGTCACACCAACTGCACATCTGAGCTCCACCTCCAGAAGGGGCATTGCTGAGCTAATGGTTACACTTCTCTGCTCTTCATTTATGGCTTTTCTGTGAGCTCATAGCATTTTTGTTATCTTCCAGAGTATGTCTCCCATTCATCCTCACAAATTAAAACAAATTTTCTTGAAAGCTAAGTTACTGCAGGTGTATTTGGAAGTAATGTATAGCAAAGCTGTTTTTTTCTCTTCCCTTGGTACATTTCTTGTTACTATTTTTCAGGAAAGGGAATTGGATTTTACAGGAAGTCATGAATTTTGTCTGCAAGAGCTTCCATCTGAATTTTGAGGTGATGCAATAGTGACAGTATCTAAAAGTAGAACGCAAGGAGAAACAGAAGTGTGAAAGGGATAGTGATTTATTAATCCATTTCAGCCTACTTGCAACACATCTTATGATACTGAAAAGGATTTTTAAATGAGCCAAAAGAAAGGTTCAATACTTCATCCTGCAACACATTAAACTAGGAGGTTCGAAATTTCCAAAAATCACTGTCTGCTTCTGGATAAGTTAAAACACATAGAAAAAGTATCAGCCATGCAATTAAAATATTGACATAAAAAGATTTAGTGAATCTCATTAGTAAAAATTGCATTAATACCTATACTTACCAGAGAACTGCTTCCCACAAGAATCGCAAGGAGCACTGGATAACTTTTATTCTCATAAGATTTGGAGGACAATGTGAGTAGTCTGTTAAAAGTGTTATGTGGTTTGTTGAACTAGAGAACCTATTGTATAGTGCAGACTCACAGGGAGCATTTCTTTTATAAGAACACTGGATAACAGGGCTCATATTGTTTGATAATATGCATGAATTACAGATGCATTTTGATGAACATATATTGTTTCTCTTCAAATTCTTAATGTTTTTGAGTATTCACTAGTTGTCAACACTTCTGAGACTTTTTTTGTAGTACATACTTTGCAGAAGATATAAAACCTTAGTGATAATATTAAAGGCATGTGTCTTTGCAAGTGCCTGATCCTTGTCATTGGGACTGCTGTATGTTGTTGTTAACTTGTTTTTATCAAATCATATTTGATGAAATAGGATAGAACAAAAACAGGGAAGAAAGAACCAAACCAACTTTTTAACCAAAATTATTTTGGGCATTCATTATGAAATAGTCAAAAGAAAGACCCTGGGAGTTTCTGACATAGAAAACATGCATCTGAAAGAGAAATAGTATATACTTTAAAGAAGTGTTATATTAAAAAAAAAAATACATTGACATGAAATTTGAGTATGACTTTCCATATGATTTTGTTCTGAACTAAACTATATCAATTGATAAATGACCACTGAATTCAGAAAGGACTTTTGTTAATAGTAGGTCTTGTGGTATGGAAGAGTAGACATATTTCATCTACTTGCCCAGTGATTTCCATGAATCCAGCCTGATTAATGGATTTGCAAGATATGGAAAAAAAAAATTCTCTAGACTTCCAACCTTCTTAAGGAGATATGATTTGAGCATCAAGTGTTTCTCATCCTTCCAAGAACAGACTTTGCTTTCTTTAGGTGAACAATCCTTGCAGTAAGCCATTGAGCTAAAGACTGGCAAATACAGTCTTGCTAGACAAGACAATCTGTATTGTCTTCTTTCTTTACACAGGGCTTATTCATTAAATGGCACATAAATATAAGGGAAAATATTTGAAACTCAAAATCACCGTTGATGTTCTGTGAAACAAATATGCAACTATTCAGCTTGAACGAGCTATATTAGGGCTTTATCACTCTTGTAAAATATTTATTTTCATTTGGACAGTAAAAGCAAACAAATCCTTCAACTTCTATTGCTGAGTAAAATAAATGGAATTATTTAAACTTAATTGAAAAATGCAAGTACCTGGAAAAAGAAATGCCCATTCAAATTTTTAAAGTTTTTAAAATGACAAGAATAATCATCCAATAATAGAATCATTTACGTTAATTTAACAATAAGTAGTATCTGTTTCTCTGACTCTGAGACACACATTAAATCCATAAACAGGTGAAGTATTCATGCATTGAAGAGCCATAAGATAATGGGATAAGTTCCCAGCAGCAGTAGTCAGCCATTAAAACTAATCTTCAAAAGTAAGGAACATTTCTGATGTATAACATTACCATCATACAGGTTGTACATAGAAAATAAATCCACTTTAGAATAACACCGATACATTGTTAATTAAATTACTTATTAGTTTGGTAATGCTAGAATCCAAGTAGAGGTAGTCTTCATTTATGTCTATTCTGCTTATGCATTCTAATCTCTTTTTCTTTTTGTTTTCTCCCTTGTATGTAACACAGAATGCAGAATGCACAATGCTGCCCTAATGAGCAATGCTGTGTAGCATTTGGCTCAACAGCCGCCACCTCCACAGAGGCCAAACTGATTTTCCTCATGGATTTTTCTTTGGGGCTTATCATATTCACAGATGAGTGGTTCATAAACAGTAATGTCTGTGTTCTGACAATGCTATGATAAAAGACTTTATTTTTATCTTTTCTAAACAGATGGGGACTAATAGGCATAGAGGTTATTAACTAAAGAATATTACTTTTAAGTCATTTAGCTTGAAGCATTTGGGATTTATCTTGTCTGTCTCTAATATTGCATAGCATTCACATATTTCAGTACAGTTCACATTGACTTCATTTGCAGCCGTGGCTTTACAGCAGCTCTGCAACTTAGGTCACCGATGTCTTAAGTGAGACACTCAGAAAATAAGTAACATAAAACTAGAGTGCCCATCACTAGCAGCCCTTGGTACGTTTACTGCTTCCTGCTCTAAACGAACTAGGGGACCCTTAGACCTGATCTTATCTGATCAAGTTTTTTTTTCCAATGACTCAGTGGAAAAAGTCCTCCAAATATATGGTTTTAATCTACAAAAGGGGCTGAATTAAGTTCACAAATGTAGTTATGATTCTGGTTCTTCCCACATGTGATGAATTTAAGGTTGCTTGTTTAAGAATATTCTCTCAATACAAATTTTATGTGTGTATGCATGCATGCGTGACGTTTCCTAGGTTGTTTTTTGGCTTTTGGTTTTTTTTTTTTTTTTTTTTGTTTTTTTTTTTTTTGTTGTTTCTGGGGGTTTTTGAGGGTCTTTGTTGTTGCTTGTGTAGAGTTTTGTGGTGGTGGTGATTGATTTTTTTTTTTTTTATAGACTAAATTATGCTGACAGCCATGTGAATTATCAGTACTGTGGAGGCTTTTGATCCACTACATGAATTTCTGTCACCTGAGCTAATACAGTAGCTGATAAAGCTCTAGGCTATAATTCTCTCATGAAAGGATGAAACTGTCATAAAATAGAACAGACAAAAGCAAGACCCTGAATTCTGTTCCTGACTGCAGACTTTTCTCCTTTTCTAACTGGTTATCAAGCACACCTCATAGCCTTATCTCAGCTTCTCCCTGTCTTGAACAACTTTGGGTGCTAGCACTTGCCCCTGACTTTAACCTCTCTTTCAGTCACATTCGCTCATGCCTTCTCCATTCCCTTTTACTCACCCACAGATCTAACACTTGGCTTTTCTATGGGTGGGCCAGTCAGCTTCTTGTCCCTCTCCCGTGGCTCCTATCAACAGTGTCACTTGGGAATGATAGTCCCTTCTCTAGGGTTAAGTGCGCCTGTTAAACAGTAATGCTGAGAAATAGATCTAAGAAGGTATTTTTCTAAGAAAACAGGCAATGGAGGTGAGGTGTGCAAAAGATTCAGAGAAATCTCTTCATTCCTGGGGAAGTGTGAAGCAGGGGATGGATAAAGCCAACATTTCTTACTGAAATCTGGGCTTAAACAGTTGTTGATGGTCCCAGATACATGTGCTCAGAGATGCAACTGAGGAGAACACAGGCCCTCAACTAGCTCACGTTCACATGTAAGCTTCAAGGGATTTAGCATGAACTGTAAGCAGTTTCTACTGAATGTATGCAAACTGCCTTTACCAAAGGCAAATACAGAACAGATTTTACCTGAAAGCATCGGGAGGACTGTCTGTGCCTTGAAAAGGGTCCTCTGCTAAATTGCAAGTCTTATCAATGTGTAGTATCAGTGGGAGCCATATTAAAAATAATATCCCTAACATTTTGGTAACAAATTAACAGTGTATTTTCCTTTTTCTCATTCTTTAAAATGACTAAAAATCATCACAAAAGATAATAAAACCAAACCTAGTAGATATAACTCATATCTAAAGTCTTACCTTGACACTTTAAATTTAATGAAGATGCAAATGGTGGGATGATGGGTCAAAGAGTGAAAAATATTGGTCTGCTTTAATACCGAAAAATACTTTCACTTCCATTAGATAGCTACAGCACTTTTTATCTAAATAAAAAGGACTATCAAGCTAATATTCTTCTATTTGGGTCACTTTAATTAAGAAATATAAATATAGAAAACAGTCCAGTCAAGCAATTCTTTCTTGCAGAAGGCTGTCACCACTCTGTTCCATGATAAACAGATATGGCAGTTAGTCATGAGGTTTGAATTCTCCTAGAGCGTCTGTATGGAGAATAACAGTACTGCAGCATAAAGAATTCATCCCAAGATTTTTAATAAAGAAAGCAAACTTCCAGAAATTACAATATATGAAACTGTAGTGGAAGGTTAACTCTAGGATAAGACTGACAAATTCACACGTTGCTTACTTTGCCCAGTTGTTTTTTTGTTAGTGTTTATTAAAAATGGATAATTCTTCCTAGCCTCCTTCAAAAAGAAAAAAAAAATGTGAAAAAAGAAAAGCTTGAGAATGCCTGTTAATAGATAATTATGAACTGAATACACACAACAATCTATTAAATAAGACGGTATCAGTCTAGCTCGATTCATTTCACAAAAAGACTTAATGTTATTCATTAAATTTCCAAGTGTAAAATTTTTCAAAGCCAAACAAAACTTATGTTCTCTTTACATAGTAACAATAGGATCCAGAATACGATGTGCTTCAGTCAATCATTTCTTTGTCTCATATTTCAAAGTGCTAGTGTATTGCTCAAGAAAGGCAGTAACTTGATCTTTTAAAAACATATTAATTAGCTATATCAGGTCAGTTGGGACACACAAAATTTTTCTAGATAACAATAATAAAGCACCCCAATCTGCCTTTCAACAGAGGAGTATATTCGAGGTTCTATCTAAACTGGAGATTTAAAGGCTTACAAGATTGCTTCACTAAAATTCGCCCCATTCAAGTTACCAAATAAAAAGCTAAAAAAAATACTGAAAAAAAAAGTTTATGTCATTGTTAGAGAAATTGACGTTAGAGAAAGTAAATTATCAGTTGAACCAAAGGAGTTTGGAATTGAGGTAATTAAATTTGAGGTTGTGTGAAATTGTTGTCTTTTGAGTGATACCCTCCTACACCTCCCTGTGACTGATTTATTCAGACAGTAAAGGTTGGATGAGTGTATACTTTCTGTTAATGTACTAAATTATTTTCTATCTGAGCTGCTTTGAGATTATTTTACAGTGCTTTTGTGGCAATTGATCATATTTTCAACCTTTCTATTAGAAATGTCTATTGAAATTTACTTTAAACGCATAAAAATAGCTAGCTGTACAACTTTTTCTGTTGTTTTCATCTCCCCTGAAAATTTTAATAATTGAACCATGAACTCTTGAGGAAAGCAAACAATAGGAGAGAGAACGAGAAAAGATTTTACTATGTTTCTGTTCCATCTGATTTTTATTGAAAATAAAATGGTTTGCCTGAAATTTGCAGGAGAAAAGAGGGGGGGAAAAAGGGTGTGCTGCTTATCACACCTTCTCGAAACGGATCTTTAAGAGAATAAAAGAAGTAGAAGAGACCACTAACACCTTAAAGAAAATATTTCACAGTGTCATGGGTTAACCTTGACTGAGCACCAGGTCCCCACCAAGCCACTCTATCACCCTGCCCCTTTCCTCTCCCTCCTCCACAGAGAAAAAGGGGAAAGGAAAATAAGAAATATTTCCATGAGCATGTAGCATATTCCTACCAACTCCTGCTGTTTATTTGAAACAAGAAGTAGCAGCACAGAACAGCCAGAAGGACATGTTCGTAACACAGGTACCAGTGGACTCAAGAGAGATGAATGTCCAGAAGAAGAAAAAAGTAGGGGTGTTTGTGGTCATTTTAGGCTAGCTTCTGCTTTCAGGTTCATTGCTTTAAAACCGTCATGACTCAGATGACTTCAGTGGGGTTAATTCAGATTTACAGTTCTCTCTAATTATTATGAAAGCAGAAATCACAGATCATAGGTTTCGTAAGCACCTAAAGATGTTATGAGGACCATTTCTCAGTCAAAATCAGGATCTATTTCATCATATATGGGTCTTGTTTTGTTTTGTTTTTAAAGTTGCAAGGATTGAACACTTTTCCTTGGCGTTCATTTCCAATCATTCTTCTCCTTGTTGAATCTAAACTCAACTCCTTCCATTTCAGCTGACTAGTCTCTGTTCTTCCCACACATGACAAGAAAAACAGTTTGTTCTCTTCATGTTTCTGACTAGCTTATAGACATTTGCAGATTGAAATTTCCCACCACAATGCTTTTGATGAGTCTTCATCGATTAGATTTTCCAGACCTCTGCTAATTCTCTCTACTTGTCTTTGGGCTTCCTACAGCTGATCTATATCTTCCTGAAATGCATCATCCAAACCTGGAATGCTTTGGGAAGCAGCAGATAACGTGCTGAAAGTGAAGAATTACTTAATGTCTTATAAACAAGACTGCTTTAATATATTTTACAAGTGTATGTCTTTTCTTTTGTGTGATACAGATGACTGGTGTGCAGATTTATAATACTTATGTCCTTTTCCTTTGAACAGTTATTTGAAGAGCCATCCTCCATCCTCACTTTGAATCCTTATATGTTCTTATACATTCATGGTTTTTTGAATTGCATTTCCTGTTTTCCAGGTTGTAGCTCCAATTAAAACATTTTTAATTGATATCCTGAGCTCCTATGTACATGCAGGTCCTCCATCTTGGAGTAAGTTGTAAATTTAGGAAGATTATTCTCTATTTTTCATTCATAAATGAAAATCTGAATCTTATCAGTGACTGGATAGATCTTTGTGAAATATTATGCAATGTATTTCTTCTGCTTAACCCTTTATTTTCTAATAATTTAAAAATTAAAATGAACAGATTTCTGAATAGTTCCAATAAGCAATTTGCAATTAATTGATCAAATAAGTACTTCATAGAAAATTTTCTCTTTCCTTATTTTGTAACTGCTTTATCACTTTTTAAGCAGTGAGTCAAATTTCTCCCTTACAACATAGTCCCACTATTGTGGTTCCATCAATAAACTTACTGTATATCCAACAAGTTGATTGTTGTCAAATGTAAAGTTATGATGTCATAAGAAGTATATTTTCATATTTTTATAATAACATTTTGTCTTCATGTATTGCTTTACAACACTGGCTCAGCCACCGCATATAACAATTTGATCTTTACAGATGAGAAAGCTGGAGCACCCAAGAGATTTGCTCCAGCTTGTAGGTGAAGCAAGGTTATAAACCCTGTTTTTTGAAATGAAGTTTCAGCCAGTGTCTGTGGGTAATGAATATTGTAAGAATTTCTGTGTGTGCTGTCCTGCAGTAATGTAATTCCTG
>NW_008590527.1:0-14807 GCF_000691845.1 Merops nubicus | reverse complement strand
CCTGCTGACAAGATTTAAAGATTCATTAACTTACCATTCAAAGTTTTCCCATTTTATTACTAGCATTAAAAAAAAAATCCCCAAAGACTGCCTTTTTTTACCTTAAATATCCTGGTTAGTTCTTAGTACTTCTTTGATTTCTGTAAATTATTTATTTTTTAATTTTATTTTGTGCATTCATCTCCAACTATACACTTTGATTATTACACTAAGACACACATGTTAAGTAAGACTCTGTTATCTTTATCTTCATCTCTTCTTTGTGTTAGAGACTTGTATTTATGCTCTACTAGTGCTTCTGCTCACCTTTCTATCTTCATTATGAATATTCTGATTCGCCATTTCACTCTAGTCATGTATTCAGTATTGCCTTTCCTTATTGTTTTATGCTTTGAAAAGTTTGCATACCACAGATGACAGTGAGATTATTTAGACTGAAAAAAGAGGTGAAGAATATGTTCAGTAGCATGGCACGTTGCACTGGTTGGACTGATTATGTTTTCTTGATCTGGGATATAGTGGCGCTGGCTGAAACAAAGGTGTTTTCATGTTATCCTAAACACAAGGCAACTCAGAATGAAAACAATATTTTTTTCCCCCCCTCAGGAGAGTTCCAGCACAGCTTGCTTCTTAATTTCTTGTGTACTTGAGCTGTTTCCCTGGAGGCCTGTCTTTATTGAAATATGATGCTAACATAGTAGTTTTCTCCTTTGGGCTTATGCATGAAAGCAAAACTCAGTATTCCTCAACCATGTTCTTGTTAACAGCATACTGACATTTTTGTATTTGGTTTTACTTTTATCAGCCACATTGCTCTGGGTGACATTACAGCCTTTTTGCCCTTGAAAATTAGACTTTTTTCTTTTCATACATAATCTGCAGTTGTAACTGAGGTGAGGAGAGGAGAGTACAGCTTTTGTTCAAGGTTATGCTAACAAGCTGAAACAACAACTGAATAGATGATATCAGTTTTTCAAATAACAGGTTTCTCTTGTCTTTCCTTATGTGAAAGACTTGTGTAGGTACTGAGATGTATAAACACATCAATGAGTCTGCTGAAGGAGACAGGAAATATGTGCTATGACTCATAACATACAAGTTGAACACGTTTAATAGAGCAAACAAACTGGTCTTTCTGTTGAATTTAAATAGATGATATATAAACTATGTATCCTGCTCTCTTTCTCAGACTAATTATGGAATTGATAAATTGGTTTGCATTGGAACTGAGGGAATTCTTGAGCCATCTAAACTAAAAAGCATTCAGAAATAAACACCCCTGATTCTCACACAACTATGAATCAGATGCAGTTTATCTTTTCTCCTGCCCCTCCCCCCATTTTCTGAGTAACCTGCTTATAGAGTTCAACATCCTTTGGAATCCCTAGATAAAGAGATCTGCCCCTAGATAAAAAGAACTGTAAAACTCTTAAGGTTTCAAATTCAGTGATCTTTTACGTGTAATCCATCGGTTTTAAAGAGGAAACTTTAATGCTGAAAAATTATACCTCAGAAGCTTATGGCATAGCCCTCTTAATCTCTACTTGCACTCCAACACATTTGCTTTTGGGTAGTTTTCTCTCAATGAATTTACTTTTATAAGCAGACATAGGAGAGGAATACTCTGAATGAAAAGATGGAGGAGGATTTGTCTTGAGTTATGGAAGATACTGACAATTAAATTGATTTATTTTAAAATAATATTCTCATTCCACTGTGATTTTCACTCTCTCCCTTACACGCTAATGAACTCTCTGCTCTTCAGGCAGAGCAAATGAATACAGAGTAGGATTCATTTTCTTTAATTACAGTAATGAGTTCCAAGAGATTCTGGGCATCAACTACAACTTCCTTTGAAGGCAGTTAAAAAAAACCAAGTGTTCACCATTTCTCAAAACTTGATGTTTTGATAGAATGCAAAACAAATCCAAACCCAAATTGTCCAGCTACTATTAATGCAAGATAAAAATAATGCACATTTTAGTTTTCTGTCCTTTTCAAATCCTTTGTCGCTGACAATATTTCCAGTGACATGTGCACAGAGAGAGGATTTGAATTTAGTTTATATATGAAGAGATTTTAAAGTACAGTAACTGCTCTTTGCCTTTGGGATACTGTGGGCAAACTGCACATTACTTTTCTTTAGTACATTTCTCCTTGCTTGTTTTTGTCCATGGAGCTGAAAGGACTAGATCACTAGCCAACTGCGCAAAGCTCACTGCTTCCCAAACAGGAATATGCCTCAGCAGACACCAACATTTTTCCTAATCCCTGCTTTCATGCAGTGAATAGGTACCAAGCATTTGTGAGCTTTTTATGGTCCTCTGAAGCATCCTAAGTGCCAAGGTCCTTGAAGTGCTGTTGCTGGAATGTGCCAGAGCTGAGCTGTAATGTATTGCAGGGCTGTCCAGCTGGTGTCTGTGAGGCTGGACTAACCCCAGTGTAGCTCTGTCTGCTGCCTGTGTTCTGCTGTCACATTATATAAAGCACGTTGCTGTCCAAGTCTGCCATAAATGACTATAAATAAGTTGAGATCTTGTCAACAAGTTGGGCAAATGTGATAGTGTAGATGTGATAGATGTGATGTTTAGTGTAAAGATTTCTTTAAGCCCATATGACTTCTCCCTTGATTATTTTTAATACTACCCACTGCATTGCTTTCTGGCTTATAGGTATATATTGTTATGTATTTTTTTTTTTTCATTATTCTGTAAAAGTTTTCATGATCATACTCCTGAAACTTCTTAAGAATCTTTCCACCATCTGTCAAGTGAAGAAAAGAACCACTTCTATCCAGCTACCAACAGAGTTTCATTTGTTGGTAACAAATCTTTATTAGGAGGCTGAAATATCTTGTGAATAAAGCACTGATCTGAAACTCTGAAAAACTTGTCCCATTACCTGGCTCAGTCACAGACTTCCTCTGTGACCCTGGACTTCACATTTATAATTACACAGATTGAGAAAGCATGACAAAAGAGAAGAGAAGGAAGAAGAAGAAGGAAGAAAGGAAGCTATATATTCATGACTCCATAGGATGCTGTTAAGGCATGTTTCCTTATATTCAGAAGTAATTTTTTAACAAATCTATTTCTCCCTCATTGGATTATACAGCTATATCTTTTCTGTGTAATACAGGACAAAGAGTTAATAAGACTCATCCTTTCTTCCTAATAATTGTTGAAAGATTTTAAAAATAACCATCTGCATTTTTTGTGTTGCTTAAATACTTAATCCCCACACCCACTCAAGTAGTTCAAAAAGCTTGCGAGACAAGAAATTCTTCAGAAAAAATTAGCTGTTCACATCAATAATCTTGAATAGGTTCTATTTTCCCATAAACATGGTAGTGGTGTCTTGGTTTATTACACTTATAGTATAAAAAAGTTGAGTTTGACTGTCAGAGTGGTTATTCTTCTGTAGGGAATAACCTTCAAGTGTATGTATACAGCAGAGGAGGAGTTCCAAATCAAAATTATTACTGTCAAATTATTGAAGACGCTTATAGCCTCCACATTTAATATTTGTAGTGTCAGGGATATGGTGTGCTTTGTTACATAACACATGCTTGACCATTCATGAGCTTTCTTCCAGGAGCATGTCTTGGTACCTGCAGCTGCTGAAAAGGCTGAACAAAAGGTCAAGATTTAGCTCTGCAAGTGTCCTCTAAATCTTGTAAGGGTTCATGCTTATTCCAGTGAGAAATGTGGGTGAATAAAATACATGAAGCCATAAATATTCTAATACATTTTAGCCATCCTGACAGAATGCATTTTTCAGGCATTCCCCTAAGTACCTACAGTCGAATCAGATTGTTTTATCTTTGTGTAAATTCTGTTTGGTCCTTCAGGGAATAAGAATGAGCATTCGTGCAAGGGCTGTAATATCCTCTTCTCTCTCCGTACTTCTCAAACTGCTGAAATCACAAGCCTGCACCTTCTGGCAAAGCTCCAACCCAGTGCTGAGCTATATCCTATTCCCAGCGTATTCCCTCAAGCATTTGTGCTGCAGACAACATAGACAAGGACAGCTGGGGCATGCAAGGGAGCCCATGAACATGAATACAGATAGGAATCTTCCCCTGTGTAATGGCTATATACTTCTAAAATATTAAAAGTCACCACCTTTGCAATGTGAATACTTCTGGAAAGCATTTTATTTCACAAAGGAAATAGAATGAAAGTTATTGTATTGCCTTCCTTATTAACTGGAGCTTCCACAAATCAGAAGATAGCAGTATGTAAGGGCACAGACAGAAAGATGGAAAATGCAGAATTTCTGTTTTGGACTGCTACTTTTATTTTGCTTTTTATTAATAGTGTTTACAACTCATTGGGATGGGATAAATGGGTATTAAAACTGTGTGTGAACACATAGATTTCTACTTACAGTCAGGAGACATTAAAAGAAAAGGCAGTTTGGTCCTGCTGCTGTTTCCCTCTTGCACACTCAAGTGAATAGTTGCTGAGAGAATCAATATCAATTACCCATGTTAAAACATTTTTGCTGCTACTGTGAACAGCTTAGGAGGGATTTTTGTAGTAAAACTGGAGATCTTTCATGGACAGGGTAATTTGCAACAGATGAAAAAACTCTGTTAGTTTTTTTTTTTTATTTGAATCACCTTGATTTCAGGCACTGAAACTTTGCATAGTGCTAGTAGTAATTGTTGGAAGGTAGATCTTGTCTTTGTCTAGAATGATTTCAGAGGCTGAATGGTATACCTGCTGTGTTGCAACTGCCAGTTTATTTTTATGTTTATCCCTTTTAAATTACAAGGGTTTAAATTACAAATCTTCTAAAAAATATAAATTTACAGTGTGCTGTGTCTTCACAGATTAAAAGCACAGGATACAAGTTACCTACTCATTCACTCCTAAGAATCAGCAAGTGCTGCACTGGGGTTACGGTCACTGATGCTCTCACAGTTCACAGGCAGAGTGACAGGATCTAGGAAGTAGTTCAGGTAGGCATTCTACAAATCTAACCTGTTCATCTTACAGCTGACTTGCCAAATTGTTGCTGGTTTACAAGATTTTGGGAACTGACTATTGCCTGTACAATTTTTTTGAAATGCCTAGTCCCCTAATGGTAGTTTTGCTTTACTGAACTACTCTTTCCGCTTCCTTAGAAATAGCCTTGGACTCTAGAACTATTTCCGTCTTTTTAGGCAAAAGAGTTTGAGGTCTTGGACGTAAGTGCTAGCTCACAGTTATCCTCTCTGTGAAATGAATAACATTCTCTTTGGCACATTTCACTTGTGATGACAGACAGACTAAAATTCTAGGGACAGTTTTGTTCAACATATTTATCAATTATCTGGATGCAGGAGTTGGATGGACGATTAGTCCATTAGTTTGCTGATGACACCAAGCTGGGAGGTGCTGTTAACTCTCTTGAGGGACAAGAGGCCTTGCAGACAGATCTAGATAGATCAGAGCACTGAGCAATGATTAACAGGATGAAATTTAACAAATACAAGTGCTGGGTTCTGCACCTAGGACAGAGTAATGCTGGGCAAAAATATAAATTAGAAGAGGGGTGTCTGGAGGGCAGTCCTGCAGAAAGGGATCTGGGGGTGCTGGGTGACAGCAGGCTCAATGTGGATCAACTGTGTGCCCTGGCATCCAAGAAGGCAAACCACCCCCTGGGGTGCATCAACCACAACACAACCAGCCAGAGAAAAGAAGTGATTATCCTGCTGTATTCAGTTCTGATTTAGCCTCACCTCGAGTACTGTGTGCAGTTTTGGTCGCCACAATTTAAGAAGGATATGAAGGTCCTTGAATATGTCCAGAGGAGGGTAACCAAGCCAGTGATGGGGCTGGAAGGTGTGTCCTATGAGGAGCAGTGGACTTTGGGCTTGTCTAGTCTGGGGGAAAGGAGGCTGAGGGGTGACCTCATTGCTTTCTGCCTCTTCCTGAGTCAGGGAAGTGGAGAGGGAGGTGTTGGTCTCCTGGTATCCCGTGATAGGACACAAAGGAACGGTTGGACATTAGGAAGTACCTCTTTACTGAGACGGTGGTCAAACACTGGATCAGGCTTCCCAAAGAGTTGATCGATGCCCCAAGCCCTTCAGTGTTTAAGAAGTATTTGGACAATGCCCTTAATAACATACTTTAACTTGTCTTACAATTATTTGAAGATCACTCTTTTCTAAAAATATCTGAATATTTTTGCTTGTAATCTTGGTCAGAGTCAGAGGCAAGCTACTGCAAGGTTTCAGAAAGCAGAAAATTTTCAAGGGTTGTCTTCAATTTTATATTTTTTTTTTAGCTAGTCAGCCTCTTTCATGTTTCAATAATATGAAGCTCTTATGCATGGATTTAGAGTTAGCACCTTCAATCTCATAAAAGCATCTGGCTCATGGAGTTGATGACTCATTCTGGTGTAACTTCAGACATTCTTTTTACCCAAGGAGATCTGATAAAATGCAGTGTGCTAGAGAGGTTCTAAGCTGGAACAGGATGGTGGAATTTTTTTACAAAAAGTCTCTAAGAGGTTAAAATATAACTAAGACATAAAGAAAGCAACTGTGCAATAAAGGTCTCCCAGACAATGGTGGTACCTGGTGAATTGACTTTTGAAAACAGTTGTTGCAAACCAGTGTTTTTTAATTGTAATATATAATCTTTCAGGGATACAACTTTTGTCACTTAATTTGAATCACTCCTCAGGCTTTCAGAATCTCTCTTAAATAGAGCTGTCCCTTACTCCCTGTGCATGCCTAAGCATGTTAAAAACTTCAAATGGAAAGAAGCGGTTCTACTGAGCAAGGCAAAATAGTGTACAATAAATTACCTGGAGATCTCTAGGCTCTTTTAAAGGTAGAATCAATATGTGTTGCCAGAACAACTTCCTTGCCTCTTCCAGCTTCTAAGAAGATATATTAGCATCTTAGACGACGTGGGCATATTGTTCATCTGAGGTCTCATCTGTTTTTAGTAATTTCTATCAGGAGACAAAGTAACACTTTATGGAATACATTTCCAGTGCAGTACATGCAAGCAATAAGACTTAAAATTTTCATTAATAGTTCTAGAAGATGTATGTTCTGCTCCCCACACACTGAACTGAAGATTTTTTTGATATATCAATAGAACAAATAGTTACCATAGAACTGTTTAGCAGCTAAGAAGCGATTGCAAAGACTTTTCCGTAGCTCCACATTATGAAACAAGTACTATTTTGTGACTGAACATTTATTCACAAGGTGAGAAGAAAAATTATAAGCTCCAACTTCAGTGATAGTACAGTTAGCATTGTATAGTAGCCATTTGTGTCTCAACATGTAGAAGATCGAATACTAAAACTGAGTGCTTGCACTGATTTTTTTTATTTAAGCCAGCACTGGAGTTTGTGTTACAGATGCTGTAGAGATTTTCCTGTCATTTCAACTGAACTGCTGTGGAGAGTATTCTGGTGTTCTGTAATTCTGAGATGTATGCATTCTGCAGTTTTGCAGTACAGCATCGGTGAAGACACCAGACGGAACAGCACCACCTTTGACTTCTTTAGACAAACAGCCCTTGCCAGTCATCTTGGATTGCACACCCTTAGATTTCTGTAGGAGAGGTATATTTTTCCAATTCTTCATAACATAAATTTAAATTTTTGACACTAGATATGCTTTTTTCTTTTGCTAGCTTTTAGGGACCACATGAAGTAAGTAGTCACAGTTATTCCAGAGACTTGTGGACATAGAGTTAAGAAGTACTCTTGCAGAGAGAAAATGGATGAGATCATATAGTTGTTGTTTCTCTGTACCAGCTCTCTCAGACTGTCTTTTGATTATGTCTAATTTCCATCTCTAGACACTCTACTTGTGTAAATAAACAAACCAACAGAAACAGATGAAAGAATTATCTTTGGACCTGAACCTTTGAAGTTTGCTGGAGAAGTTTGCATTTGCTGAAAATCTGTCATCTGTCCTCAAGTATTTTCTCAGAGCTCCATGAGCTTACACTTTTGGAAGATATCTTTAAACACCAAAGAAAAGTCATCAAGGATAGGACAGTAAAAGTAGCAAATTTATCACCCATACTCCACTCTAATATTGCAACCCTCTACTATTTCTATTCATATCTTAAAGTTAGGTGGAAGAAGAGTTCTCATTGTTTCCAAATTTTCATGAATATTTCTGTCATCTGTTTCCCAAAGTAGCTGATTTGCTGTCAGCTTGGTAGGCTAGTAATACAGTCTTTCTGAAAACATTCTAAATTGCACATGATTGTTGCAAAATCGAACGTTCATTTTTCAGGAAACGTTATAATTTTGGTGGTTTAATTTCAACAGATAACTAAGCACCATGCAGCCGTTCACTCACTTCTCCCCAATTCCAGTGAGATGGTGAGGAAGATCAGAAAAGAAAAGTAAAACTCATGGGTTGAGATAAGATAACTCATGGGCTTAATATGGAAATGAAATAAAGTGTAATAATAACAATCATCCTCATGATAACAACTGCAGTGAAAAGGAAGATAACAAAAAGAGAGAGAAATAAAACTGAGAAAAAAAAAAGTGATGCAGAACGCAATTACTTACCACCCACTGGCCAGTGCCCAGCCAGTGTCTGAGCAATGATTGGCCAATTCCCCCCCAGTTCATGTACTGAACAGGATGTCCTATGGTATGGAACATTCTTTTGGCTAATTGGGTCAGGTGTCCTGGCCATGCTTCCTCCCAGCTTCTTGTGCACCTCCTCACAATGGAAAAGTTTAAAAGTTCCTTTTGTTTGTAGCTGTCTGTTGCTTCTCTGCTTCATTACTAGAACCTGCTTGGACTTACTCAAAGCTTACTGAAGGAATAAAGGTTATTTTAATCATGTTTGTAGATTTGAGGATTTGTCAAAGAAGTTATGAAAGTGTATCTACTAAAATTATTCTGTATTACAGTTAGAGGAGGGTCTTTTCTGGAAACAGTTCCTTTTTGATATTTAAACTACTAAGTCTGTTGAACTATTCAGCCTATTGAACCTTTGGTATTGGAAATAGGAGCCCAGAGCAGTGTTAATATGCCTGCCTTCAAGAATTCTCTGTTCACCCGTGTTGCATGCAGTGATTGACAGATTTGGTGAGAGATATATCCCCTTGTGTTCTAGCCAGTCCTCAGAGCTAAGAGGGTCTAGGGAAGGATGGATTTCTCTCTTAATAGATATACTAACTATTACTGTGACTATAGGTCTTACACCAGGTCAAGACAACTTTCTTGGTGCCTTCTGAGAGAAGCCAAGAACTGCTGCAATAGGTAGGAGAACGGGATAAGTGGAAGAATGAGGCTGAAGAGCCTTTGCTTGGCTCCACATCCCTTCTTGATGCTGGGACAACATAGACCACTAGGTCTTCACCCATCCTCCATGTCTATTCTAGTTACCAGACTTTTATCAGCAATATTGAGTTTTGCAGTTTTTAACTAATTTTTACTTCCAACAACCCCTAAGAAATTCAGTACAAGTTTTGAAATAATTAACAAATGCAAGGTTAAGTTGAAATTTTCATTCTGTCTTTGTACCTCAATAAAGGACAAACAAACAAAACCAAAAACCTTACTAGGAAATTTTTTTTACAACATAAAGGATAAAAATTAATTTTTATCTTATTTAAAAAAAATCCCAGGTTATTTTGAACAATCACAGCCTTCAGCAGTGCTTATATACATTTTTTTAAAAGAGATGGTTTCACTGGATAAAGCTGAGATCTAGAAAGTTTGCAATGAGGCCTAAATCTGTTCTCTAAGTGGTGGCTGCATTCTAAATTCTTGATAAAATGGATAGCTGTATTTGCTCTTTTTTTTCCCAGGCTTTTCTTTTCCAGTCTCTGCTTTCTGTTCGGTGAGGCAGATTTTCACTAAATGTTTTTTTAAGAATAAAACAAACAACCTTCTCTACCAATTTTAATGTTGAAATTACATCTAATCTGCATATAAATTAAAACATAGCAGACAATGAACCATATAAAATGGCCAACTTTTGCTTTTATCTTTTGTTTTGTTTCAACCACTGTTTTGGTACTGCATCCCAAGAGTGTCATTGACAATTACCATTTCTAGCTGTTATCTCACTTTAATTTTCAATACTACAGCAGAGAACAATGTAAACATTGTATTTCGTTTTTGGCAACAGAAAATAATTACAGGACATGTCATAAGTCAAGTGTAGAAAAGTATGGTAGATAGTAGTACCACAAAAATAAGGTTGTTGGTTTGTTGATGTTTGGAGATTGTTTTAGTGGTTTGTTTTGTTTTGTTTTTCCCCACAGAAATGACTGAAATACAGGATACAGATAGCTAAGCAAACTTTCAACTAGCTTGTTTGTGTGCTGATTGCAGTCTAACCAGGGCTGTATAAAATTTAGTCAAATAAAAAATTCATGAATCAGAGGAGATAGTTTGTGCCACTGCCAGTTTCCTATGGATAGGCAAACAAGCTAAAAACAAGCTAGAATAAACTCTACTTTTTCTACACTAGTGAGAAGTAAGTAGTAACAGGGCTGTTGTGTAGACACTCTTCAGATAATATATTAAAATGAGGAAGGCTTTGACTATACGATCTGCTTCATCCCATAGATACTAGAAATGCACCACTCTCTTGGGTGATGCCACATTTTGCTCAGGTTGTACGCAGTTATTTCTATGGTCATTCTCCAGCTGTGAAGATTTGAATCTCAATCATCCTACATGTGTCAGGACATTAATCTGATATCTTGGAAATTACTTAAAAGGACAAACTTATAGACAATATAAAATATCAGTAGTCACCAACAGCACAATTTCAAAGTCCTGTGGGAGTAGATCTCTCATATATAGATTTATTTTATTTTTCTCTGTGAGAAGCTACTTGTGTAGAATATGCCTATACATTTTTTAAAGATATATTTCAGTGACCTAAAGACCATTTCATATCTCTGGTTCCCAAAATGAAAGTCCGCTATGAAAATAACAGTCTGCATTCTTTATCTAGAGAAATTAAAATACAGGATTGAAATAGCAATCTTAATGAAATAGAAAATTCAAAAAATATATTCAACAATGTTTGATTTCTGTTTGGTATGACACTAAAATGTGCCTGTCAGAAGTGCTGCAATGTCTTGTAGATGTTGCAGAACTTTTGCCATAGGGCTGCATTCTCCTTTTGAAGCTGAATCCTTCTGTCACCAGGCAGGGATGATACACCCAGGACACACTGGTGGTTCAGGCAGAAGGAAAAATATGATGCAATATTTTGTGTGACGGTTCAGGCAGAAGAAAGGCATCATGTAAGATATAGACAATTAAAGAAGGTTATTATTAAAATAGCATAATTCCAATATAATATAATGTAATGTAATTATAATAAACAACAATATAATAAAATTCTAAATGAGACCTTCTTTAATTTATCATAATATGAACTATCTAATCCCTGTAATTTCACTTTCAAATCTCAACTACATCCAAAAAAAGCCCAAACTCCTCTCGAGGTACACAAAGACAGTGTTTGGCTAACTTTTATCACTTCACCACAGGAAAGCCAGGAACAGGGCCAGTAAAATCAGTTATGGAAGCATAGCTGAACATTTGCCAAGTGTTCGTGTCTGACTTGGGCAATTGGGCTCCAGATCTGGTTGGGAGCACAGCCTGTATCATTAGCTGCAAACTGCAACTTCATCAGAAAGCAGGGAGGGCACCCAGGAGGTGACTACAGGCTCAGAAAAATCAGGATGGATGCTTTTGTGTTTGTGTCTTGCAAGCATATATCATCTCAGTGTCACAGTGAGAGATGCTTGAGGAGTCCCAGCACCTGGAAAAGACACATTGCAACACCTGCACCTTGCACAGGTATTCCAGTCAACTGCATGACATGGACAGGTTTGTCAAACTGTCTAAAGAAAAGCAATGTTACTTAGAATGACACAAAATTATTGGGATATGAAGCTTAAATTTCTATAATGTAAAACACGGGTTGTTTACACTCTGTTTAAATATGTTTTAAAAGAATGTGGGGTGGTATTTCTTTGTCCTTCTCCAGCCTGAGAAGCACAAAAGAATTTTGGTAAAAAGTTCCAAGGGCCATAGTGTGAGGGTTTTAAATAAAACTCAAACATAAGTTGTATATTTTTTTTGTTATTTCTAGTGCAGGCTACTGAAAAGAATGTGAGTAGGAAGCAAGAAGGAACCTTTTTGCTTTGTCGTTGTGTGAATTTAGTGGTCCTGGTAATGTTGGGTTGATGGTTGGACTTGATGATCTTGGAGGTCTTTTCCAATCTTAGTGATTTTATAATTCTATGTTGTGCAATAGCTCAGGTGAAACACTGAGAAAAACTACATGTTCCCTGGGAGGATCTGGTTCTCAACACACTGATAAAATTAGACTGGTTTGAATGTTCCTTTTTGTTCAAGCTCTATTTTGCCTTTGTTATTCTTATTTGAAATGCATGAGCAATTGCAGATGTACTCTTTTTAGCTTGATTTTGTGGATTTCCTGCCAATGTCTTGATGGTTAAGAACAGCCCATGAAGCAGTGAATGAAAACACCAGTCTAGCAGCAAACAGAATGTAAAGAAAATTGATTTACAGCCTTTTCACTCCTGCTTAGATGCTATGCAGCCATGGTTCAGTCTCCCAATCTCCTTGGGCATTTATTTCCTTTAATTTTGTCCTCTCTCCTTCATGTTTATACAGTTAGTAAGCTGCTTATGGCTCCCATTGTGCTCCTATGATGCTGAACAGGATTCACCTCTGATCTCAATTAGGGCACCTGGGCTCTAGTCTATTCCACACAGCAGTGTGTGCCACTTGCAAGATGAAGTGTGTAGTTTTGCAGCCTAGCCTGGTAGTAGCTGGCATAATAAAGAAAAATGTCTGTACTCTGTACAGCAAATGGTTTTCAGCACTAGCACATAAGTTGACAAGTAATCCAGACAGGCATTAGTATGGACAGTCTGAAAGTGATGGACAGTAGTGAAGTTTCAGTAGTGTCATAACAATTTTATGAAAGCCATTACAATGCATTATGGCACTGATCTGCATCAAAAAGCTCAGCAACATTCTTTAAAAGAATGAGATCGCCACATTTTTATTTACATTCCTAACAAATAGTTCTACAATACTTCCTGAATTTATCTTTTGTCTTTTTACTAATGACTATGGATAAAGACTGATGATTTTTAAGTGTCTTCAACAATGATTTTGCTCTGGATAAGGAGACAGATGTAGAAATATTTTTAAAGTGTTGAATACCATGAAATATCTGAAATGAATTTGCAAACTTTTGAATCTCTCCCTCTTTTCTTCAGTGTGGATTTTGTCTTGTACTAGGAATACAAGTGGGAAATCTCTCGTAATTCACATATGTTAGTCATTCAGGGGTAGATTCACAGAACATATAGTAGAGAAAAATGACTAAGAGTTGATTACATCCAGTAGGTAGAAGCTCAAAAACTTTCTTCAACCTTTGACTTCTGTTTCAGCATTTTGAAATGTTGAAACATGTCTAATGCACTACATGTCTAGTAACTTTTTTGATCATTATACTTCTTGAGGGAGGAAAAGGAGGAAATTAATGGCTTCAGGCCAAATCCATGCAGTAGAAAGCAGCAGTACTCACACTAGGACTAAATCACCTAGGTTGGGTCTTAATTGTAGAAAAGTCCAACAATGTCCAAGAAAATGTGAAAGCTAAAGAAAAATCAGTTTTCCTCTGACCTTGTGCAATGGATCAAAGCTCACCTGTCTGAAAAGATAGTTCAGAGAAATATATCTTCACAGTGGTTAATTTTACCTGGCAAATGAATGGATATGTAACAAGGAGTTCAATGCAGCATCTAGGACCTACCATGAGGAGAAGAAAAAAAGAAAAAAAGACTCATAGCTACTTGAGATTAAAATTGCATTTCAAAATTTTATATAAATTTTCCTTATATTCTCAGTAGGGGGATGAAGACTGCAGGTGAGTTCAGAAAGGCTTGTGTCCTCATGGATATGATGTTCAAGAAGACTGAAAATACAAAAAGTTAGTTGTTCTTCTATGGAGTTTAGTTGAGTTGAGAAGATACTCTACCTTATAATGGTCATAACAACATTTGTTTATTTGTTTTAATGAGGAAGGTTTAATAGGAAATGGGATTCATGTGTTTCCTCCTCGCTTCCAGCCTCACCTCAAAATTGAGGAAATTTTCTTTAACTGTTGAGGCATGTACATTTGGACACAGTGAGAGAGAGATTTCAGAATATCTCATTAGTCAGGGGCAGCACAGTACTGTACTATCTAGAAGCACACCAGTGAAAAACCTTGTAATGGAATTCACAGTACATTTCCTTACTGTCTATTTACTCCATGAAAAACATTATTTCTAGTGGGATATGACTTCCCCCTTCATGTTTACTAATTTCTGATACTCGACACAACAAAAGGAAACAATTTTTTTTTTTTTTTTTTTCATATTTCTCATTGCCATTTCTTTATTCCCCTCCGGTGCAAATGAAAACAAGAGTGTCTCCAAAGAGACATCTCTATATTTGTGCTATGTTATGCCTTGTAGATAACCAAACTGACAAGGCATTAAAAGCCTTCTTTACTGCCCAGAGTGTGTGGAAGATGAGAAAATCTTGTCTTTAAAGGATAGCAACCTTGTATACTTTTTCTAAAACACCTAGAGGATTCCACAGCAGGTAGATGCAAAATTATAAACTCTGGAATGTCTTAAATTCTTAAAAAGTTATAATTCTAATCTAGCCCTAAGGATCTTGTCCCTAGTCATGGCTACAGAATTTTTAAAAGAAGAGTTACACTGTAAAACCAGTAGATGATTGTTGCAGTGCGCCTCCTGGAG
>NW_008590526.1:0-20594 GCF_000691845.1 Merops nubicus | reverse complement strand
CACAAACTACACCAACCCAGTATTTGGATTACATTATTAGAAATAACTACTACCATTATCACATCAAATCAGCTAATGATAAAGCATACGAAAAAAACCTTGGTGGTTTTTTTTCTTAGTTAACTTGTATCATCAACAAGTTATTTTCCACTCCATAGTACTAACAGATCTCCCCATTTTCAAAAAAAGGCAAAATATTTAAGTGTCAAGACTAGCCAATTCACACTTTGTTATTTTACAATTAATCAGATTATTTTTTTACCATAGGAATTTTAACAGAGAAAAAATTCAGAGGAGAATATTTTCATTTTTCTCAAGATTGAGATTCAAATTATTCTTCAAGATCTTGAAATTCCTGTATGGCATTGTAAACACAATGCATACATATTTTAAGGACCTGAGGAAAGTCTGCCTTCTTTACCTGAGCTTGATTATGGTAATTTTTTTAAAGGATATTATGTATCTGCATTAGAAATAAGAAAACTAGCAAGCTTCTATCACACTTTATGAAGATATTATACAAGGACCTTTATCAAAATTAATCTAAGATTTTGTTAAGTTAACAGGTAGCTTTTATTATTTTAGAATACATTTTAGTGGGCCCTCTAGATTTATTTCTATGCAATTCTCTATCAACTACAACACTGCAGAAACATTTCAAGTAACATTTCATGAAACTCATAACATCATCATCTTGGAACTTCTAGAGAAGGGAATTCTTTACATAAACCTAGCTCAGGGGAACCTTGCCCATAACTGACTTCTTAAGACTGGTTCAAAACTACAATCAGAAAGTTTATCTGCTCTGTTATGCCTCAAGGGAAAAAAAAAGGCAGCTCTGCAAATGAAAACAAAACCAATCCCTGTATTTCTGTTTACTAGATAGCCACATCTTACCATTCTTAATCTAAACATTAAGTTGAAAAGGGAGCAAAAAAGAAAATCTGGTATGTTTCTAATTACACATCCATGTTACAATAATCTGATAGCAAAAAATGTTTCTATCAATACAAACATCTTTGACTGTGCTATGAATGCATTTCCTGTATTCTTTTCCCACCATAAATTCTTGAATTACTTCTCTAGCCTACCCAATAACATCCCCAGCCTCAAGTTCAGAAGGAAGACTAAATTTAGCCTCGTATTACTACACAGGAGTTTGTCCCAGATTTCTGTGAGATACATTACCCACTACACTTGCAACAGGTGCTTCTGAGCTGAAAAGAGCCAATACAAAATAAACATAAAATGAAGGGATTCGTGAACAGTTGAACCTTCCTGAACCTAACAATTTTGGCCTAGCAATAGGAAAGGCTCTTGTTTTACCCGGCCCAAGACTGAGAGGGTCACACTGGAACAACCTGGGCTAAGCTAAGCCAGATAGAAGTAAGCAAGTTTGGAGGATACTGGTCAAAGGACCAGCAAAACATGTGACAGCATGCTGCAAAACAGAGCAGCTCTGGAGTGGAATCACTGGCACTTCCTGTTTTGATCAGTGGATTCAAAAGCTGACAGGGACTTCTGGTTACTCCACTCCTGGAAAATGCTTTCAGCAGGGTGACTTGCATTTCCCACTTGTGGTGAAAGCCTGAAGTTGCCTAGCCTGTTTGTTTAGGGAATTAACTCCTACTAGTTTGCCACCTAGGAAATTCAGTGGCAGCTAACCCAGACTTAGAAACTGATTCATTCCTAACTGAACAGAGGATATCTTACAGTCTTGATGTTTAATATGAAAATCATTGTAGGAACAACATCTCATCACTAGCAGATTTTATTCTGAAATACTTGGTATGTTTTCCTGGCTACTGAACAAACAAGCTCCATCACATGAGAAGAAATGTTTCTGCCACCACTGGTTTAGGAGACAGAACGATGATAACCCTATAGACACTAGAAGCTGAGAAGTACTAAGTCGTTCCTAAACTGCCAACCAAAGCTATTGGTTCAGTAGTTGCAAAATACCAGTCTTTAATCTTCTTCTAGCCAAGTCAAACCAAGGAAGTATTTTACATTTGAATGGCAGGGGAGGAAGAGTCATCATCCAAGTCCAGTTTTCAGTACCCCAAAGAAAACAAAGTAATCACACAACCAAATCTTTATGTTAAATAAAGAGACAACATGGTACAGCAAACCAGTTGCAGAAGATAATTAAACTAAACTGTATTTCTCCAGTTACATCACACCAGAACTGTAAAAAACTTGCACAGATTCACAGGTGCAATTAAAAGACAATTCACTCTAATAAGTAAGATTATTTTACACCATCTCAAAAAATAGAGAGAACTGGCAAAAGTACAATGAAGGGCTGTATTCATGGTACAGCAAACCAGTTGCAGAAGATAATTAAACTAAACTGTATTTCTCCAGTTACATCACACCAGAACTGTAAAAAACTTGCACAGATTCACAGGTGCAATTAAAAGACAATTCACTCTAATAAGATAAGAAAATTTTACGTCGTCTCAAAAAATAGAGAGAACTAGCAAAAGTACAATGAAGGGCTGGCTGTATTTCAGAGATGCTATATTAAAGGAAGACTAAAATAAATCTTCTTAAGATCTGTCAAGAGAAATGTACAATACTTGAGAGTTCTATCATACTCTTTACTGAGTCTTAATATTGAGGAGATAACCAGAGTGATTTAATCACAATTTCTCTCTTCACACCACCTAGGAACTAACAAAGAAATGATCAGGCAGCAGTTTTAGATGCAAACAAAAAGTATCTTCATGTTGTATATAACAAACATTTAAAACTAAAGCACTCACTTTCAAACTCCTTTGCTAGTGTTAGTTCTAAGAGGGCTTTGGCCTTTCTTATTGACTTCCTACGTGTCCTGACAGCTTCTCCCAAGTGCCAAGTCCCTTCTTACATGAGCTATACACTTCTTTCTTCCATGAGATGTCCTTCAGAAGCTCCCTGCTCATCCACGCAGCTCTCTTAGCTCATCTACCTGATATTTTTACTCAAGGGAACACACCTATCTTGGGCTTGGAGGAAGTGGTATTTAAAAACTGACCAGCTCTCTTGGGCCCTTTTGCCCTACAGAGTCTTAGCCCATGGGATTCCTGCAAGTAGATCTCTGAAGAGTGCAAAGTTAGCCCTGTGGAAGTCCAGGTTGCAGTCCTACTTATTGCCTTGCTTCTACCTTGTAAAATACTAAACTCCACCATGTCGTGGTCTCTGTTGCCAAGGCTGTTCCCAACCAGTCCTTTATTCACTAATGCAAGGTCCATCAGCGTGCCTCTCTCATTGGTTCCTCCACTACCTGCATTAAGAAGTTATCACTGATGTGCTGCAAGAGCCTTTTTGACTGAACGTGCCTAGCTGTGTGGGGTTCCCAACAAATATCAGGGTGATTGAAGTCACCTACGAGTACCAAGTAGTCTGTTCTAGAGGCTGCCTCTGGATGTCTGTAGGAGGCCTCATCAACATCATCTTCTTGGTTTGTGGTCTATAGCAGACTCCCACAACAGTTTCACCCCCCTTTGCCTGTCCCTTAACTCTTACCCACAAGCTTTCAGCCTGTTCTGCCTCCCCCCTGGACAGAACTCAATCCATCTCAGTTGCTCTTGTACACCAAGGACAACCCCAGCACCTCGCCCTGTTGGGCTGTCTTTCCTAACCAGTGTGTAGCCATCCATGGTGACATTCCAGTCATGGGAGCTGTCCCACCATGTTTCAGTGATTGCCATTATATCATAGTCATGCAACCTAATGCAGCTCTCCCACTCCTCCTGCTTCATCTCCATATTCCCTGCATTGGGATATAAGCATTTCAGAGAGGAATTTAACCCACCAGTTTTCAATCTTGCTATCTGACCATTCCCAAACAGGATTTACCCAACACAGATCATTCCTTCACTTTAGCATATCAATTGCTCTTCTAAGTGCCTGATGTGGTTCTAGCATCCATGGCAGACCACCTAGGTTAATGAAGCTATTTAATGCTACAAACAGCTCTTGAAGTACACAGGCTTCTATTAGTATGCACATCTTCCCCAAACTCCTCATCCCAATTTTTAAATTTGCTTCTAATTACAAGCTTGAGAACAGATACTTTCTTTCTGGTAGACAGAGTTATCTTTCAAGACAGTGCATCATATTCACTATCAATAAAACAATCTGAGAACTGTTACTGTTCAACTGTCTCTCTCATTGGAGGAGAAATGATCTGCTCCCCTCCTCCTCAGGGAGAAAAAGGGAGGACATTAGTTCTTGGGTTTGTCAGTGCAAAGTTCACAATATTCAGCACTGACTCCAAGTACTTTGAGTAGCACACAAGTATGTTAAATCTATGCTAGCTGTTGCTTTGTTTCCAAGATTCATAGTACAACTGGCCTTTGAATTATCTAACATCTTTTTAGGAATATGTGATCAAATGAGAATAAAAGCTACTTGCCTGCTGAATTGTCAGGCATAAAATAACTTTATATAACAGGAGGGTGAAAGAAGCTAATGTACATCAAGACATGCTTTCAGCATGCAGACCAGATGATCCTCCTCACGTGATGCACAGTAGATTGACTACAAATTTTGCACTTGTCAACTATGTGAAGAATAAATTTGCTTATGATGTGCAGAAAGTTACACGTTTTGAGCAGTAAGTCAGCTAGAAATAAAAAATGGGTTTGCTGAATTCAACGCTAATCTTTCCTTGGGAGCCATTTCTCTAAAAAGTGAGTTCCAGAAGACGATACATGCTTCTGTCAGTCAAATGAATGAATGTCAAATGTATGCTAAAATTCCTTGGCTGATCTCCATAAGTGAAAGAGGCAAAATCCTCTTGTAAGTAAAGTTTCCGTTTTCTTGAAATGGGGTTCAACATCTGTTGTAACAGCAGCCTGAGATGTAAACTTCCCTTGACAATCAGTGAAATCTGCTAGTGTAAGTCTCTGAAGTTGCCCCATCTGTTAGAGAGATGCCATTTCTGCCCAAATGGGAAAAAGTGAGAAGGGCCAAAAGCATCACAGCTTAAAAAACACTATGTGTGCATTGCCTCAGCTCCAGTTAAGCAAAACTGGAACAGTGAGAAGCAAGATGTAGGAGCACCAGCACTCACCATCTTTTTTAAACAAACAGGTTTAATGCCCTGGAGAATTCTGAGATATGTCAGAAATGTGACATTTCAGGATTATTCTACATTGTCTTTTAGTTGCATAAAGGAAAAAAGCAGCAAACTATGAACCAAATACACCCATCAGTCAATCAATCGCTGGAATGCCCTTACGATAGAGGCAGTGGAATTCAGTAAGAAAAGAAAATTGTAACATTTCATTAATAATAGTAGTAATAAAAGTGTAAAAACATTTTGTACCAATCAAACACCATGCCAGAGACCAGATGCCCAACATGCATGTCACTTAATTGTGTTACCAGTCCTTTATTTCAACTAAAGCATTAGTAATAATCGTGACCAGACAGACTGTACTAAATAAAATTTGCCTGATGTGGTAACATTTTTCTAGTGTATCTTTCTATAACAGGTCTCTGCAGTTGATGCTGTTTTGTCTTTTTTCTCAACTGAAACATGGAGAGTAGATCACACAGCTGTTTCACTATGATATTAAAGACTGTCACTAGCATAAAGAAAAATTTTCTAAGAAAGGTATGCTGGCTGCTTTTTACCCCTGAAATAAAATTTTGTGTGCATTAATCTTACCTCAAAATCAGGAAACTGAATTAAACTGTATTGTACTTCAAGCTTCCTCCAGACTGTTTTCATCTGTACTTCCACTTCATTAGTTCAAAGGTGGTACTATGGAAATGCATATTTCTATCAATCTGTAAAACAGGAAGAGAATCTGACTTAAGAAATACTCGAAGAAATAGTATTGACAGTTCACAGCACATAATGTGAACTCCTCACTGCAGATACTGGTATCTGGAATTACAGAAGCCAACTGCTACTGTGAACTGCTCCTAGCTACAAAAAAACCCTACTCCTGCATGTCTAATAGTTGTATGGTCATAGTATATTCGTGAAACACCAACACTGAAAGCATTAAAATTAAATCTATTTATATAATTAAATTTTTCACTCATGAATGGTGATTTCAAGGGAAAGGGATGTTAAAAATCTCTGTAGATAGTATTCTTGTGAATACAAGCCTTTCTGATCTCTCTCAATAACCTGTGATTCACCTGGTCTACACCAGCCAGGTTTGCAAGTCTCCAGGTACCAGGTTTCTCCATTTTTTAATTTTTTTTAAACAGGCAGTAGACTAGAGAAAGGAAACATTGATGGTGACATAAATGGGAAAAAATTGAAACAATGCACAAGTTAGTCTTTAGTAAGTACCAGAGAATCTGTAAGACTGCAGCTTGACAATGAAAATCCACTGGTGTCACCCCATTAGTTTCAGTACACAAGGAACTCCAAAACACGGGGAAATAATCAGTAGGTTCACTGTAGCTGAACACAGGCATGATTACTCCTGGGAAGAAAAAGCAAGCCAAGAATTTGGAAAAAGTACTGGCAATAAGCTGGCTTTGATTTTTTGTTTGTATTTTGAACTGGCATATATTCAAGCATTAGAGAGAGGAAAGCATGGTGCAGGCTCCCACCTGGCATTCTAACCAAGGCCCAAGGATTTCAAATGCATTTTGAATAGCCAAGTTTGGCTTATCAGCTTTACTACTTCAATTCCATCTTAAGTATATGCCACCTATTGTCAACTCTTCCCATTTTATCAGTGTTACAATTTTTTCATGTTGTTCATGTTTATCATCTCAAGCTTTCATAAAGATCATACAGGAGTTTTATCATTTACAAGTCCCAGTCTTACGACTGCAAATATAACCACAAAGGCTAAAACACCAGTAATCTGGGTATACTGTTAAAAAAACCATGAAATCAATCAATGTAGAGATTTAGTGACATTTTTCAATGCTGAGGCAAATAGTACTGGGAATAGTGATGGACAAAACATGTGCCTGCATGACTTCCAGCAGAGAAAGAGTTTCAGCATGCATTCTCCTTCTCTTTTCCTTTCTAAGCACCATAAAGACCTTTACCATTACAAGGAGGTCAGAATATTTCTGTCCCTATATCAATTTGTAAGCACTGCTCCTCACACAGTAAGCTTTAATAGTCTTGGTGATAAATAATAAATTTGTGTAAAATGGTAACCTGAAACCAGGCTGAATATCAAATAGCACCAGTTCTTGAAGACAACTGTCTCCACTGAGCAGACAGGCTGACACTTGACTTATTTCTTCCATGGTAAAACTGGAGAAACATTCTTGCCATGCATAAGTGTTTGTGGAGATTGTTTTTGCTTTTTTAAAGTAAGCTTGTAAAGAATCTGAAAAATGTATCCATCTCTTTCTCTCTACAGTCAAGGAACAGTTGGATTCCAAAAGAAACAACTATAAACAGAAAAAGGTTGATGTGCTTTCTGTTTTTACACCACCTCCAATCCCCCTGTGTCTAGTATCATCCAATTTATACAAATACCACTTGGTTATTTTAAAGAGGCTGCTTTATAAGGGTAAAGACATTTCTGAACAACACTGGTGGTGTTTTGTTTTGTTTGTTTGTTTTTTAAATCACATCCTCTTAATATTTTTTCCAAACTCCCAAACTGATGAAATTCTTAGTAAATGTTAATTTCTGTAAGTGTTCACTGCATTTTCTGATCCCACTCCAATGTATCAGATATCCAAGCTTTATTTCCAAACAAAATTATTATAGTGAACCTCCTGATCTGCACAACTCTAGGTATGCCTACGTTAGCATTTTAATTCAAATCAGAACTGTGCTTTTGAAGTCAGTCTCCCAAACAACCTTATTTTCCTTCCTTTGTTTTAAATTGCAAAGCTCTCTCCATGTGCATGAACCAGATTTCTTTGGAATTTTAACTGGATCAGAGAATGAGCTTCAGGTGTGTATTGTACATGCTCCAACCCCTAACAGGAATTCAGCCACAGAATCAGATCAGGACCAGCTTGAAATAAAACCCTCACAATCTGTACAGCATGGATGCCAGGTTCTCAGCACCTGGCAGATCTGATCCCATTACAGCACACTGATTGGTCATGTGGACATGGACTCTTTTATGAGTTACTGAATTTTTGTGTCAGTTCCAAATTCATCTTTCCTTTTAAAAGAAGTACTACAGAACCTGTTAGAGATGGGACTGAAGTTAATAATAATTATTAATTTATGTGAGTGACCTCACTGTTACTATTTCTTCCATTTCTCCATCAGCATGAGAAGCTACTTAAGAATGTACTTAATTTTATAAAAAAATCAATTGACTTCCATATTTGTACAGTTATCCAAAATGCTTAATTATTAATGGATTATTTTTTTCCAAACATTTAGTGTAATTCCAGATGGCATCTTGCAGAGAAGTGCTATCAAGAACAAAATGAAAATGTTGAATAAATTACTTGCACAACTTCACCTTCACTTTATTAGAACATGATCTACTACAATGACTACAAGAAAGAAACAAGTTCAAGTCAGAGCCTCACAGTGCTTGTCACTAGTTACACGTCAAATCCAGATTTATCTGGGAGTTTTTCTAAGTGTTAAGATCATATATGAAGATCCAAAATTTATCAGCACCCAACCTAAAGGAAAATGGGAATTACATTAAATACGCTAATTAGCATAATTAACCCAGAGAGCCACATCCAATTCATTCCCTCCCGTCTCCTTTTTTGAAGCAAAAAATACCATTCCTGGCACTTGACTCTCCCTTGTACTCTGTTCCTCGAGTTCATTCCCCTCTTGCACTAACTACCTCACCGGTCCTCAGCTCAATTACTTTATCTATCTGAAATTATCTCTTCTTCCTGAAAGCACCCTGTTACTTGTAACAGTTGGGAAAATATGCCAAAAATTGAAAATTGCCCTTTATTTGTGGGTGAGGGGGGAAGTAACTTTCAGTCTTTCCACGTGAATTAGAAATTTTAAAGCAGAATAAGACACATGAGGACATGGCTATAAACATCCAGTACCTTGACAAATCTTCATCTGAACAAGCACTGCAGCTTTTAACCCAGAAACAAGACAGGAAAGGCCACATGGGCAAGCTGAAATTGCAGGAAGACAGCATGCTCAGAAGGACTTTACCTTTATTTACCCCCTTTATGAAGTAGAGCTTACGTTAAAGTTCCTGTAAATTCAGCTCATGTGACAAACATGGGCTAGAGTGATAACAGAGGAACAGTTAAATCACGAAAAAAAGCAGCAGCAATAACCTTCACCACCCCAGATTTGGGGTGGGAGCAAAGTGGAGGAGGAGGAAAGCAGGTGGTACTAGCCAGATGTCTGTACGCAGGGTCAGAGAGTTTGTGGCCAGCTGAGGGTTCTGCTGCCCACACACCAGAGAGGTTTCAGAAGCATAATTACTCATTTTCAGGTGAACTATGGCTTTTTGTTAGAAATCTACACACAAAGAAAACACAGTGCAGGCCCAGGCAGCAGCCTAGAAGATGCTTCAGTTAGCAACCTCATGACTGTCTCTAGAAAATTTAGTCTGAGTAAGCTAGAAAGAGTTTGAAAAACAGCAAATATACTGCTTTAGTAGTCTACTATAGCTGTGAAATTTGAGTGGAATTTTAAAGGGCAAGCAGCAATACCAAATTTACAAGTCCAACTTCAAAGCTCATGTCCAAGGATATATTTTTCTAAGGAAAGCCTTTACAACAAGTATATATGTGAGAAAACCCATGCAGCAAGCTGGGAAAAGCAACATCACACCTCCTATGGTACAATTTGGGACTGCTGGTTTTGTTCGTTGAACAGTGAAGGTATACAAACAAACATCTCATGGAACAAACAGCCCTTCCAAATCCAATGTAAAAATGTTATATGAAATTAAATGAACAGATTGAACAAGCATATTGCTTTCCAGTCTCTGGATACCAAGCTTGCAGGTAGCTAGATGCGAAATACGAGCCTGAAATACAGTTGAAGAAGATTTACCCAATCCTTGAGGCAAGCTAGTTCTAAATAACTAGAACTCACTTAAGTAAACTTTTGAAATTAGTTTTATGCTTGCATTCCCTTGAGTTAATAAACAATCACCAAGTTACTCTTGCCAGGTATTGAAAACACAAAGAATAATCCAATATTCCAGCACTTCTTATCATACTGTTCTTCACACCTGTCTTACAGTGGTTTGGCTCTTCTATGTATTTAGTCAAGACTCTCAAATTAGGTCAGTACACCACTGATCTTTCCAACACTTCCAGGTGCTTGTTGGAAAGCCCAGATCCTGTTGTCTTTATTGATTACTGCATGGATCCTTTATGGCAGAAAAAAAAATTATAATCATTTGTGGGGAAGTTTACGAAACTTCAGGAATACTACCTTGGAGTAATTTGATTAAAACAAGATATAATACATAAATCACACAGACTTAAACATCAACTGGTCAATTTAAGTACTAATCTAGTCTGGCTGTTCTCTTGTGCAGGCAAGTGGAGTAACAAGTGCTGTTGCCAAAAATGCAAAATCTCTTGATTGATTTTTCATTTCCATTCTGACAGAAAATACAAAACAAATCTGTACAACTAAAACACAAACCAAAAAGAAACTCCTTTTAAGTCAGGTCTCCCTCTTTTTAGGAAAAATGTCTTCCCTATCAGGGGTATGCTTACTAAGACAGAATTTTTATTTATTTCGTGAACATTATTAGTCAGAAGTTAAATTAGTGAACTAGGTCTAGCACTCTGACAGCTTTTTTGCAGAACAGAGAGAGCTGCTCCTCTATGCCCATAAAGAACTTGCCTACTTGGGAAGTATTGGATGACCCTTCACATGTCCCATGATTTGGTCCCTTTACATTGGAAGAGAGAATCTGCATGCTGTAACAACCTGAGCTTCTTCTACTGAGGCCTTCCAACAATGCAAGCTCACACAAAGACACCCTGAAAAGGTGAATAACTGAAGGACTGACACACTGGTTCACAGCTAGACACTCTCCTCACACTTTTTACACATTTGTTTCCACCATTGAAGTTTCCTGCTGAGATACAATCCAAAGTGTTCTGAATGATCTAGCTCCTGAAAAATAATTGCCCTAAGGCATATCTAGAAGTACTAGAACACAAAAATTCCCAAGTGAGGCAGGACTGTGCAGTACCAGATGGACAGAATGGATGCATTTTCCAGAATGACATGAATCTGCATAAATCACAATGCACCCTACTCTCCACAGCATCTAGTGACACAAAGGAATCCTTACTGGGGCCAGGAGAAGCGAGACATGAGCCTCCTTAGACCCATAATGAAACTCTGCTCTGGCAGCAGGGCAAGCAAATTCCACCAGGTTCTTACTTTGTCCCGACAGATGTCAGTTCCTACAGTAGCAAGAATTTAAGTCTCCTAATTTCTTAAGTGGATATCTTGAATATTATGGCACACCTAGCTACAGCACCTGGAGCCCACAGCCTGCTGTGCTGTGAAGGCAGGCCCTGCACTCCCAGGGAAGCTGCAGTATTCCTCCCAGTGTCTTAAATGTTCTTCGCCCAATGAGCCAGGAGAAGCTAAAAAATAGCTAACTCTTCATACTTTTGGGCTAAAAGGAATCTGACAATAGCTCACTGTTAAAACAAAAGCATTTATCTAGCAGGCCATCCCCAAAGGCAGTTCCAGCAGCCTGCAGCACTGGTCCTATCGATAGGCAGCTGCAGCTATGCAGCACTCTGGATGCCAGAGAGTTCCTTCAGCATTGAGAGATCAAGTCAGAATCTGACTTGCCAAGCTTTGACAAAAAAAAATAAAAATGGGCCTTTGCTGTCTAACTCCTCCTTTCACCATATCCCACAGCTCTCCCAAGTATCCAAAACAGTTCTCTACAAGTGTTTTTGTTTAAGAAAGATCAAAACCGCAACTGTTTCACCTTAACTTTGGAGGTACCCAACCCAGAGCTCCTCCGTCCACAGTTTGAACTTACTCTCAGGATACTTGAGACAGACTAAGCCCCACAATTACATCTCCTGCTGCATTTGATATGCCTGAAAATGTATGGCTAGTTGTGATACTGTGCACTTCACAAACCTTCCCAAGTTTCAGAAATTTACCAAAAAATACCTAGGCTCCATGCTGTTTATCCATCAGGCAAATTTCCTAGTCAGCCTTCCCAGCATGCTTGAGATCCTCACTGGGTCCTACTCACCACCAGGCTAATAGGTTTCCTTGCGTGGATGCAAGCAACAAAGTTGGGTCAGTTGGCACACAGAGCCAGTGGCACATGTTCTTATCCTGATACTGATCCTGGGAATGTTGCCCAGACTTCCATTTCTCTCTGACAAAAGAGCCAATGAAATCTACTTTCTGCCTGTGCCATGGGACATATTAGACCACATTTTGATAGGTGATCTTCTCTCCACCACTAAGATTCCTGCAAAAGGTCAAGCATTTTTTCAGTTTGTCTTTTTAGAGAGTAATTCAAACAGTGAGAAACATTTTCAGGAACCCTTTGAGTTTTAAAAAAAGTAATTCCACCACAGCTTTAAAATCCCATGGTCCTGGGCACTATCAAAGTACTAGCAAAGAAATCCCCAAGCTGCAGTAATGTTCTACCACATCAGCTTACACCTCTTTGTGCATGTGTAGAATAAATGTTTGGTTTCTTTCATTTTCAAATTGAACCACAGTGTGGTGGTGTGACCCTGACTGGACATCAGGTGGCCATCAAAGCTGCTCTATCACTCCCCCTTATCAGCTGGAGAACGGACAGAAAATACATGAAAGGTGTGTGGGTCGAGAGAAGGGCAGGGAGAGATCACTCACCAATTACCACCATGGGCTAAACAGACTCAACAGGAAATTAGTTTAATTACACAAGTAGGACAATGAGAAATAAAACTAAATCTTAAAATACCTTCACCCCACTGCTCCCTTCTTCCTGGGCTCAAGTTCACTCCTGAATTATCTAACATTTCCTCCCCAGCATCAAAGGGGGACAAGGATGGGCCCTGCAGTCAGTTCATCACATGGTGTCTCTGCTGCTGCTTCCTCCTCCAGGAAAGGGCTCACCACACTCTTCCTTGCTCCAGAGTGGAGTCCCTGCCATAGGATACAGCTCTCCATTAACTTTTCCAGTGTGAGCCTTTTCAACAGGCTGCAGTTCATCACAACCTCCAGGGTGAGTCCTTTCCACGGGGTGTAGTTCTTCAGGAACAGACTTACTTCAGCATGGGTCCCCCATGGGGTCCCAAGTCCTGCCAGCAAGCCTGCTTCAGGGTGGGCTCCTCTCTCTCTCCATAGGTCCACAGGTCCTGCCAGGAGCCTGGCTCCATAGTGGGCTTCCCCCAGGGTCACAGCCTCCTTCAGGCCACCACCTACTCTGGTGTGGGGTCCTCCATGGGCTGCAGGGGTACAACCTGCCTCACCATGGTCTTCACCATGGGCTGCAAGGGAATCTCTGCTCCACTGCCTGGCATGTCTCCTCCCCACTCCATCTTCACTGACCTTGGCGTCTGCAGAGCTGTTTCTCATGTATTCTCATTCCTCTCTCCAGCTGCAGCTGCACAGGTTTTTTTCTGCTCTTCTTAAAAGAGTTGTTTCTCACATATTCTCATTCCACTCTCCATCTGCAGCTGCACAGTTTTTTTTCTGCTCTTCTTAAGTACGTTACCAGAGAGGTAGTGCCACCATTGCTGATGGGCTTGGCCTTGGCCAGCAGCAGGTCCATTCTGAAGCTGTCTGACACTGGCTCCATTGGACATAAGAGAAGCTTCAAGCAGCTCCTCACAGAACCCACCCCTATAGCCCTCCTGCTACCAAAACCTTGCTATGCAAAGCAATACACACAGCATCATGTTAAACACAGCTTCTGGGGTTGGTAGCTTCTGACAAGGAACACAGGTTACAGGAACAGAGTTGGGAATGAGAAAACTTCTCCAAGGAGATAACTGCCTTCAGTAAACCACTATGTCAGAGCCACCATCTCAACAGCTCTGAACACATGGAAGCGCGGCAGCATCTCCAATGAAATCAGGACACACCTCAGACACTCCACCTCTCCCCAGATGGTTAGAGGCCTTCACCATGAGCAGATTATCAGGTACTTAAGTTTTCCAGCAGAAAACAGTGTGGAATATACTCTACTGTTCAAGACAATAAAGTAACACACTTGGGTAACCAACGCAATATGTGCTGGAGCTCATAAAATTACTTTTTCATTCAGATATGAGAATATAAACATATCTAGACATTTTTGGCAGTTAAAACAGACTTCAAGTACTAAGAGTCCTTACAATTAACATTCTTCTAAAAATCGTAAAAACACGTCTTCAATAGCTCAAAATTGTTCCTCCCCAAAAGCAAAACAAACACCGAAGTCTCTGTCATAACTCCGTCTGTCACAAGAGAACACTCAAAGTAAGAAAGCTTTCTTCTGTTGATCTCACAGGCAGAAACCAGTTGAAGGTTAGTCTTCATGCAGTTTAGTTGTCAGCTATGAGAACTGTTTAAAAGGAACATGGAAATCTTGGGGTCTAGAAATCAGCAGCTGGCACAGAGCTGAACATTTATTATCTTCCCCACAGCTACAAAAATGTACATATTAAATGGCCTGTACTGAAACCAAATTCCTGTTGGCATTAGAGGGACAACAACACAGAATTCTTGCCTTGTTCTATAAAATCTGTTTAAGTTCTGCTAAAACATAAACCATAAAATTTGCATTTGTTTTCCCCATTGTAAAGCAAAGCAAAAGAATCAAATATTAAAACCTGAAATTGGCAGGGATGACAAAAGCAAGGGAAGCACATTTAGATGAAACTCATGCAACGGGCATCATATCAGGAGTGTTCATATTTATACACTAAGGCCCAAATGTAGGCTCCTATTGATGTTATCCCTAGTGATAAAAGACCACAAGGCATACTTCTGTTTTTTTGTAAATTTGATTACTCATACTTTAATCAACACTAGAATTTCATTAAAATGTATTGAAGTGTTTTTCTTCAGACTACTTATGACTTGTCAATAGTGCTTTGGGAAAAATGGACTACAACAAGGATGCTCAAACAGGAAGCAGATGGGGCAGCTCAGCATATTGCACAAGATCTGTGCACCCTTTGGAGATTCCAACTGTTGCACTAGGCCCATCCACATTCTCCAGAATACAACCTCATTTTTGTGAAACAGTGATATGACATTTGGAGAATAACCAAACTGGCAAAAAAAAAAAGTCTCCAGAGTAGACAAACAAGCACAGGAGCCTTTTGCAGACAACAGGTTTTAGCTAAAGGTGAAAGACATCACATCCAGCCTCCTGCTTTATTAAAGTCACTAACTATACAATACTGTATAACAAAACAAGACAGACAAAATATTTCAAGTTGTTCTAGACAACTTCAGCATTCATTTGGTCCATGTGTGGTACCTAAAATGTAGGTGTTTCTGTGGCCTATACATTTGATCCTTAGGAGTAAAACTTCAGAAAATCATCATCTGATATTCTTCTAATGCACAATGTTCCACATGGTTATCTAAAGGGATGTTCTGGCTTTCTGCAATTAACTGATACTACAGAAACAACTGTATGTCTTTGATGGAGAAAATACATAACTACAAGCTCTACCAAGTTTTTTGTAATTCAGTGGCACAATCCTCACCTTCCATATATAAGGAAAAGTCTGAGAGCTTCATAATCAAGAAAACCATATGTAGTTACCTTGGTAATGTTTGATTGTATCTGAGCTCAAGTGGACTGAAATTTCCTTCATTAGTTTAAAAACCAGGGTGCTACTTTCCCAATACAGTAAGATTGATTTGCTATTCAGACACATATTAGTCCCATCCCCAGGAAACACAAGTAGGCTTTTTTTAATGCAAAAGAGATTACACATTTAAAAAAAAATAATATATATAACAACTCAAAAGAAAGGTATAGTTATCAAATTGGAAGTCTTCTATTAATAAGTTTGCATTAGGGACTTATTCCTGCATACTTAGTCCCTGAAATTTCTTCAAATTTTGTCATTTCAGGAAAAAAAAAGACAAAAACAAAAACAGGGGAATTAGAAAAAGAATCACAAGTAAAAAAAAAAATGGACACTGCTAACATAAAGGGTCTTAGAAGATACGATCATAAAACAATTTCCATCCTTACCACTGGTATGATGACACAGAACTTGATTTGCATGTGGAAACTCAGGCCAGCACAGCCTCCACTTCTGCTCCAACTGAGATGGAGAGGTCAGAGTAATGCAATGTGCTGCATTATGTAGGAAGTAATGCACATGGGTAACTCAGTGTACAGACTAAGTGGCTCAAAAATCCTCCACCATTTCAGCTCTTCAATCTAATAATTATATGTTCAGAGTGATGGAATGTTATACTGCCTGTTGTTCTTTGGCCATCAAGTCATTGACCCCTTCAACCTGATCTAAGATTTTTAATGACAGATTTGTGGAAAAAAAATACCAAAACCAACCAAACAAAAAAAACTACATACAGAATAGACCTGAAGGGCACAGAAAACACAGGGTGGAAAAACTCAGCACCAAGTTCTTGGACATGCAGTATAGTTCTATAGTTATCTAAACATCTAATCTGGCCTCTCGCAGGACATTTCTTACCAATTTATATATTCCAAAGTAATGGTAAAGAATTCCAATTCATCTCTTCCCAAATTCTTTTCTCCAAATGCACAGTGCATTTGCAATGCACTGGTGCCCTCACCAAGGATCTCAAAAAAAATGAAGCTTTTTCTTTAAAAAAAAACCAAACACACACAACAAACAACAAAAACAACAAAAACAAACAAAACAAACAACAACAACAACAACAAAAAAAACCCGAACAATGGAAAAAAGATTGTGGTAAATACTGGTGACAAGCCACTTAGAGAGAACAATACAGAACTCCTCTGGTTAACATCTGGGAACAGGTTCGGTTTTATATAGCAAAACCACCTTCTGTGAACAAAGACCATTAAAGATGGGCTGTATGCTGAAAAAAAAAAAAAAAGTCTTTAAAAACAATGGCTAAATTAAGTGAGTATCTTCTGCAGCCAGGGAGCAGTTTTTGTCAAAGCAGCTCTACAGGCAGCAGGAGCACTGTCTGCTTAAGCCTGCTGAGAACTCGCACAGGCCATATTCTGCACCCACCTTCAACCCCCCTGACAACACCAACCTGTGCTGCAAACTTAACTGCCAGACCTGCAGACACATTTAACATACCAACGGGGGAGCTAAACCACCCTCCCACCAGCTGTGCCTGAGCAAGATGTTGCAAGATAGACCCAAGGGGTACAAGTGACCTTATTGTGGCCTTCCAGTATCTTAGGGGGGCTACAAGAAAGCTGGGGAGGGACTTTTTAGGATATCAGGTAGTGACAGGACTAGGGGGAATGGGGCAAAGCTGGCAGTGGGCAGATTCAGGCTGGAGGTGAGGAAGAAGTTCTTCCCCAGGAGAGTGGTGAGACCCTGGCATGGGTTGCCCAGGGAGGGGGTTGAGGCCCCATCCCTGGGGGTCTTTAAGGCCAGGCTGGAGGAGGCTCTGGGCAGCCTGATCTAGTGGGAGGTGTCCCTGCTCATGGCAGAGGGGTTGGAACTGGGGGATCCTTGTGGTCCCTTCCAACCCTGACAGATTCTGATTCTGTTTTAGCAGAGGACTTTAGAGCCCTAATGGCTCAAGGGTTGGGCTTGATGATCTTGGAGGTCCCTTCCAACCTAAAGGATTCTATGATTCTAGGATTCTATTTTCTGGTTCACTTGATGAAGGCATGTCACTTGACAGAGGTAAGCACAAGGTTCATAGAAGAATCAGTAGAAGGGAGAAAACAGGCATAAGTTGGTTTTTAGCCAATTAAGCATGCCTGGGGTGGGAGAAGACTCCTGAAATATGACCACCCATTTTAATACATTCTTTATAGAAAAATACACTCCAAATGAGCAGTTATTTTATTCTTGGGAAGTAGAGAGAGTAGGTTATACTTCACAGACTGTCTTCCAGTGTGGCAGAAAAAAAATACACAAGCTTTTCCACCAACATTGGGAGACACTCTCAGGGCAATAACGTTTGTGATAGTTACATTGCTCAACGATGTTTTTGAAAAATTCGAGCTTTTCCACCAACATTGGGAGACACTATCAGGGCAATATGTACATTTGTGATAGTTATGTTGCTCAACGATGTTTTTGAAAAATTCATGTTTATTTCAGTTTTGGAAAGCTTGCCTTGCTGCAAGAAACATAAGACACTTGACATTGTTGCTTCCATGTGACTTCCAACAAAAAAACAAACAAACAAATCCCACCAGCCAAAAGTCTGATACTAGTAGTTTTTTCTATTTGGTGAAGGCACAAGAACCAGCAGATGACATCTGAATGTCATCTAAATTCCAACAGGAAATGCACTTTAAAGAGTTATCAATTATAGGCTGATTCACCCATGATAGCAGCAGATTCTCCACTGCTAAAGGCATAATGGACATATTACAATTATGAACATTTATGGCACACTGGGGCAGGTATTTATGTGGGTTTCCTGAAGTCCATGAACAGAGAACAACCTCAAGTAAAATCAAACCTTAAAGCACCACTCCCACCCCCAATTAACCAAACGTGTACATGCCCACTTAGAATTTAGTGGATACAAAGTTCCATTGCATGGAACATGGGCCATCACAGGAAGATCTTTTATCCTTCCAGCACTGTCACATTTTTTGCTAATTTCAACTTTAAAAAAACAAGACAAACAAAAATCCTTTGAAAAAAGATGGAAGTAGAGCCTATTTCAGAAGGATACATTACTACAGCCTGTAACATGGCCTTCTAGCATAAAAGCTAAGATAAATTTTGCAGATACACTTTATACTATTAATGACCCTGAATAATTGCTGGGAAAAGAAAACAGAGCATCTCTCCAAGTTCCCTTAACTTAGGTCCTTCATTTTCTACCCAAATAAGTGAATACAATTCTTTTAACCAATGAAAAATGCAAAAAAGGAGTTCAGATATACAGGTAACCTCTGTCCTTGTCTACACTGAGAACCATCTGGATCCTATTAAACTGTAAAGCAAACAACAGGGTTAACAGAGGAATAAAGAGCCAGCAAAACGTTTAACATTGGGATCTTCTTTGGGCTTTATGCTAAAGCACTATATGAAGCTCAGCTGATTTAACACTTAAGATGCATGACACCTATTTTATACAATTATACAGGCAAAACTGCAGCTAAAGATTTTTGCCTACCATCCTAGTGTATAGAGCAGCAGCCTCTTCCTCCTAAGCAATTTATAGAACTGTTTACAAAATAGCACTCAGTGCTCTGACATTAAGGGGAAGGCAACAAAGACTTCCATATGAGGTTGTCAGATGATTTTATCTCATACATTTCTGTGTTTTAATCTTCTGTAACACAGAATAAATAGCACTGCTCAAAGATTCAGCAAGAAATGGGCCCAACTGCAGACAAATACCTCTTAGGCTCTAAAGAAATTCAGGCTTATCTAGGTGTATGCTCCAGTGACAGACTTGCATGACTTTGAAACCTCACCAAAAGCAGCATTCATTTGAATACTTTCATACTTTCAATACACAGCAACAACACAACTGAAGCATTGATCTTCAGGTATATCTTCTCAGCATAACATCAACCCCACTGAACCAGAAAGCCACTGAACTTCCTCACTGCTTGCAGAAACAAATTTCAGCCTGCTAGGGACTTACTGGAATTTCAGCATTCTCTGTTTGACAAGAATGCAAGACACTTGTGAGTGCTGATAGATTTCAACACTGGATAGTTTCCAAGAGTTTTCATTGATAATAGAAAAGAATCCCAGTTCAGGGTAGTAGCTCCCTCCTTGAGGTGAAGAAAGGTAAAAAGCTATCCAAGAGCAAATTGAAAGTAAACAACAGAAATAAGTCAGTTTTATTTGAAGTGCTTCGTAAAGGACTGGTTATTTACATTTTGCCTCCATGTTCTTTTTACAGCAAGGCATATCAGTTAGAACTCCCACATGTATGCCATATAATTAAACAAGATCATAAAAGGAAAAGATACATACACACTATCGTGGCCACTTTCACTTGTTCAAATCTGAAATGCAATTGTTGGAACAAACAACCATGGGAAGAATGTACAGAGTATGGATTTAAAATTTATAAGACTATGTGTCTTAAAAAGCCAAGAAAGAAAAAGACTGATATCCCAATGTTTTTAAAATATAAAAAAAACATAAAAAGTATTAGTTATGTAACCACTTTTTTAAAAAACCACAGACTGTTAGGAAAAATAGAACTTTAATTCCTTCCAATTCCACTCAGGGTCAAAACAGCATTACTTTCTTGGCATTGCACAAATGGTGGGGGACTCTGCACGAGAAAGTATGTACCCCAGGTATGTCCCTGCATTTACTTCAAGTGATTTCTTGAAGTACACATGACTGCAAGTCAGCAAACAGCTTTCAAGCACACGAGGAAGATTAGAAAGTCTGACTTGATTCTGCTGGTTCTAGAAAAGTCACAAGATAAAACATTAAAAGTTACTAAAGAAGAAATAAATGAGTGTGTTTAAACAGAAGTTCTGCTAAATAGAAGCAGTACTCTTACACATTTCTTCTCACTTTAGTATATTCTCAAAACTAAAACAAAAGAAACATTTGAGTATATT
>NW_008590525.1:2384-39337 GCF_000691845.1 Merops nubicus | reverse complement strand
GGCGTGGCGCGGATCCCGGCAGGGACGGCCTGCGAGCCACAGACCCGACCCGAATCCTGCGGCGTGCTCCGCTCCTGCCAACGCACCCCATGGAGGGGCTTCCCCAGCAATTCCCTCTCCTCCAGCTTCTTCTCAGGGGTTTCTGTTCAATTTAGATGTTACTTAGCTTTTCTTTCCTCATAGGCTTCTTTTCTCACAGTTTGTGGGACTGACATTCCTGTACTATATAGAACAGTGCAAGTCCCTTCTTTCATTTCTGGAGAAGAGATCTTTACTGAAACTGTCTGCTGGAAAAAGAGCTGTTGATGCTTTTAAACTATTTTTTTTTTTACTAAGGCTAAAGTAATGAGTTATTTTTTCCTGAGGACACCACTTTTCACACACACATGGACAGACACACAACACCCACATAGCCGCCTTTGTTTTTCACTAGTAGTGGAGATAAAAAGGAACCAGTGACTCAGAAAAGCGAGTATTATTTCTTCTATACTCTCAGAATTTAAAAGTAATTATGTGAAATAAGTTTTCTTTTAAAACTGCTGTGATAAAACAATGATTAAAAATCCCAGCAGCTGCCACTACCAAGAAACAACTTTTTAATTTTTCTCTTTACTGTTAATTTTGCACAGCAGGGCCCTCTCTGTGCAGGTATTTAATACTTTCTATTTAAGGCCCACAAGTTAAACCTGCACATAGCCACGGAGTCTGGTTCAGCACTCAGATGAATTTTGGTAAAGTTTGGTGTAAGTTTTGTGCATACTCACCCAGGACATATCCTGTGGTTAGAAGCAGCAAGAGGGTTTCACTGACAAAAAGAGAGAGATTCTAGGGTCAGTACCAAAGAAATGCCACCCATTCGAGAAAGACATCTTGGTGGCACACAGATAAGCATCCGATTGAGGAGAATCCAGATCAAAGGCTATCCTTGGAAATCTATGTAGTATCCCAAGCTGATGAGGTACTAGAATGACAAGAAGTATTTTCATTACTTACAAAGGTACAACAATTTCTAGGTCTCTGTCCTAGGCTCGTGTAGTCAGTGGCTGAATAATGGTTCACAGTCATATAATTTCATCAATCCTTTTCTGAAAAAATACACTTCCCCCCCCCTTTTACTTTTCATAGCTGTTTCCTTCATTTTCCCTGCCTTGGTTTCATAGGGATGATTTGTTATTTATTTATTTTTTTTAATATTGCTTTCCAGTCAGAGCCAATGCTCTAAAATAATACAGTTACACTGGTGTTAATCTGACAGAAGTGAAATCAGAGTAACAGCCAACATTCTCTAGGGAGAGAAAGTGTCTTGGCTTACCCTTCTTTGTGCTCACAACAGGGCTACCAGCACAGTGTTAAGAAACACCTTCCTGGCTTGGATGAAGGTTACCAAATTGCAAGTTGTGCATAGGTCTTAAAAGCAAAGTTCTTCAGATCACGAGAGTCTGTAATAGGACATAAATAGACATTTCATCTGTGAAATGCCTGCTCATACACTGTCCTCACACAAGAGCTAATGCATCTAAACATGAAATCGGTTCTGTGTGACAATTTATTCCCCTGGTCACAGAAAATAATGTCCTGTACTATTGGTAGATTTTCTATAGTACTTTTATGTTCCACCAAGATAAGATATCTTCCTAACTTGTACTGTGGGCTTTACTATTGGTTTATATTATTTCAATAAAACCTGTTTCATATTTTATGTTTTCTTGTGTTAAAATGGTCAATTTGATTTTTCTGTTTAGGTGTTGACTTAATTTCTCTAAAAACTTAAAAAAACCCTTTAATACCTGGAAAAAAAAAAGTTTGTTGAACACTAAACTTGCAAAGATCAGTAAAATTATAAAAGGCACATATCTCTGTTGGTTGGGATCATTTTCATGTCAGTGTTCATGTTTTTAAACAAAGATATTGATAATTTGAATAAATCACACTTGGCATCTTTCATTGAAGAATATGAAATAATTTCAAAATTATTGATTATGAGCACAACTTCCTGAGGAGATGGGGACTTTTTAGGTGGCATGGTGGTGTTATCTGTTAAGAAGGCTATCCAGAACTTCTCCATTCAAGACATTGTTTTGCTTCTAAGAACAAAACTAATATTTTAGGGTGAATTTTTTTTGTGCCAAGCATCTGCATCTGGCCCTCACTGTGCTTTGTCCCTCTTTTCAGCTCATATCCTCCACATGCAGAACTACAGTTCTGGGGCGCTGTGAGGAAACTCATTATCTTAAGCATGAAATATAAGTTCTTAAAGAACATCAGAAATCCATGCCTGCATTGGACAGGAGGACTGTGTGGGTCTTGGATGGTACCAGGGCCCTCCTCATTGTCTGGGACAGGCTGGGGAAGTTGTTTGAAACTGTAAGACACAAACTGCTGGGACATGGCATGGCAATTTTGCAGTGGAATGAAGGGAGGACTGTTTCCAGCCCCAACTGAAGCAGGCATTTTCGGGGACATTTACAGAGGCAGAGGCATTTAATTACAATTAAACTGCAGTTCACTGTTGGAGATGGGACTTTCATCCCCAGTAAGCCCATCTCAGATTTGAGTAAATTTCAAATCTCTGAAACTATGCCAAAAATGCTTACAAGAGAGTAAGAATAGTCAGATTAATTCCTGAGAGATTCTATCCATGCCAGCCATGGTCTATCACAGCTGAAAAGGGCTTTCCTTGTCACTGAAGCTGGCAGGTTACCTAGATGTAGGTGTCTACACTCCAGCTATACTTCTGTAAGTCTGTTGGAAGGAAACAAGGAAACAAATGGGATAAGGACTACGTGGAAAGATATTGGGAGGAGGAGTGAGTGTAGCCTGAGACTACAGTTGTGAGTTGTGCAGATAGTTTGGGAGAAAAGTTTCGACAAGAAGCTGGAAGATGGAAAATGGGATTCATTCAATTTGATGAAAAGCTTGAGGGGAAAAGACTGACCATGCTTTGGTAAGAAAATGGAGAGTTGGATGAGGAGTAAGTGTTAAGATTATGTAGAAAAGTACATAATGGAGGAAGAGAGTAATATAAATCCAGATTAGGGGTGAAGACACGCATAGTTTATGCACAGAAGTACACTCCTCCTAGAGAGCAGAAAGAAACCGAATACTCCTAGTTTTGCTGAGAACCGGTATCTATGAAATCCACCTCATTGTCCCTACAAGACATATGCATTTATGAAACTGTCTTTATTTGCATGCCCCACATAACTCTTGATGTACTCAGTGAAGAGGATGAACCTGCTGAGCTAACAAGACAAATACAGTAATATAATATTCCTACGAATTAACTCAAGTGACTAATATTTTGTGATTGATGTCCACCATTCAGAAAGCAGCACCAATGGCTGTTCATATGACATAAAATGACAGTTCTGGGTGTTTGTGGGTTTTGGTGTGTTTTTTTTGTTTGTTTGTTTGTTTGGTTTTTTTTGTTTTTTTTTCAGTTTATTGTTTTAGAAATAAACCAAAATAAGAATTTTACAAAAGTCTGCCACTCAGAGACTGTGGAACATCAAAATTAAAGTTACCTCCCAGAACTCTAATTTGGCCCTGTGCCTATATTTTATGAAGTCTTTAAATTTGCATCATCACATTCTATTTTTTTCCTCCTTTCATTCAATTCATATTGAGGCTGATACTCAGTTAATGAACAGATAACCAATATTGTTGCCTCCTCACTGTTTAGTGTATGGCCCAAGGTCTTATTGCATACCATTCAAATCCTGCTCGGCATACAGTTATTACTTTCCCAAAGGGCTTCTTTGTAAAACTTTCCTAAGTATTTCCTAGACAGTAGTGAGTTCACTTTCATAACACCTCTGGGAGATAAGTGTCATTATTCCCAATTTACAGTTGGGAATAATGGCACAAAGAATGTGGAGCCCGAAGTATTCACTAGTTTGGGATGTTCAGTTTAAGAACAACAGGACCAAGTATTTATGAGCATGTAGCATTCTACAATAAAATTACAATTTACTTCAATTTCAGTTGTGAGTGTTTATTGCTTCTGTAAATCAGACTCCAGACACCCATAACAAAAGAAACACACAATTATTGACCACCTGTTCAGTGACTTACCAAGCATCCCACAGGAATTCCCTGACAGATGCAGAGATAGAGTAACATTCCCTATGGTTGCATTCAGCTCCCTTAACCATGACACCTTCTTTTCTCTTTTTTCCAGTTCCTTATCTTGGCTACTAAGCATGGGATTATCTCACCAAACTTGAACCATCTAGAAGTTAGCCCTGAACTGGTCACCATGCCTCTCTGTTGACAGTAAGGCGATTGGCTGAATGACTAAACCTCTGTAAGGAGAAATGGAATGGGAGAATAGGTGCCCATCTTTTCCCATTGACTAGAGAGAGATCCCAGACTAGTCACACCATTTAGAAGCTAATTTATGGTAAAATAAATCCTTCTCAGCATAACTTTATTTTCTGTAAGAAAATAAATAGAAAGCAGAATCCTTCACAAAAATCTGATAAACGCCCAGTGTCCAGGTTCACTCTCTTAACTAAATACAGCAAGAGTGACATATGTGGAACGCATAAATAAAAACAATCTCGTAATGCGTATGTACAGCAGGGGTAAATTAAACCCTAATCCCAGCCTTCTATCAGTCTACACAGCTTCTGAAAGTAGTTTAGTCACATTTTTTCAACATTGGTTTTACAAGGAAAACCCTGCTTAACTCAGGCAGGGCATGTCCTTGTCTCAGCTGTCCTTGTCACCTCTTATGCACATTACTGCCTGTATTGTCACATTTTGTGATAACAATAAGGGAAACCATGTTCAATATCGTAACAGAGGGTGGAATTTTCAATCCACAGAGAATCAGTCCGAATTCAAAGCCCAGGTCCAACTCTGCTAAAGGTTGATACAATCAGTGAGTGACCTTTAGATAAGACAGCCCACAACATGGCTAGATCACAAAGCCTGAATCAAAATTTTGAAGGATCTAGTAAAGCAGTCCTATCATAAGTGATCATAAGCAGATTATTTTAAGGAGGCCCAGAAGGTAACTCTGACTACCTAAATCTGAGATCTTACTCCACAGTTGGAGCCTGAGCCTTAGAATAACAAAAAGGCAAAGTGCTTCTCCAAGTGAAAATCATGCTAAGCATATGACACTAACACTGGTATCTGTCAATAAATTCTTGTGTTGTAGAAAAGGCTGCCTCACGGTGCCATAAACACTAACAAAGGCACAAAAATCAGTAGAAAAGCCAGTACAGCCTTGGCAAGATTACACCTGAATGCTTGGAGTGAAAGATATATCTAACTTCAAACAAAAGTGTGTAATGCTTTTTTTGTCATTACCACTCTTCTGCATCGATTTTGCAGCTTGGACAATTTTACAGTTACTTTATCAAGTGCCTTAGCCAACTCCATATGTTGTCTTTGTACATTTACAGGTATAAAATGATAGGGTGCTCTCCAACAGGAAGATTTTAGAGCACTAGCACAGATGTAGCATGAAAGCAAGCTCAGTTATGCTGGTCTGGACACCTGGTGCGTCTCCAGATATCTGCAACTGACTGCACAGCAACCAGGTGCAGAATATCAGCTACACACCTGAGGTGTATCAGCTAGAGAAAGAGCTACACTGCAGCTGCTGCTGTCTCCCGTGGCAAACAAGGTGTGTTCATACCACCGAAATCAGAACAACAGAGTGGAGCACAAAAGGTAGGAATGCTGGTGTGATGTTCAGAGTGGGTTCCAGCTGAGTATGTGCAAACACAATGAACAGAAAAACTCATCAATTTCTCACTGATGAAATCCCCCAGGCTGACTCTTCATATATCAGCTCAGTGGAAAACTTCATCAAACACAGGAACAGAGACAGGAAGGTCTTGTCAGGATTTACAAAAGACACAGGAATACAGCTCGTATCCAATACAGCGTTGCCTCTGTGTGTTCCATTTATTTTCCCTAAGAGTTTGTACAAAAAGGTGCAGCCAGAGTAATCCATTTCATGGATTAAAAAAGTGACTCTTTTCCAGCATACAATATTTTTTATTTCACATTGTCTTCAATCTCTACGTCTACAATGTGCAGGGATAGTTGTCTGCCTTAAATCTCATGTACGTATGCCTCATGACTTCTTCATAAAAGGATTGTAGAATGTTGAATGATATGTAAATTTTATGTTGTAATGAATTGGGTCCTAAGATCTTTAAAGGTCAGACACCTGATATAATACATCATGTTCTTTAATATCAACTACAAAATAACCGTAATAAATTTTGCTACTACCATATCCTCACACGCTGTTACCCACAAAGAAGCACCAAAGGAAATGTGTCATTTGTCAAAACATGTAGGGAAGCTGACGTGTGTACAAGTAATTTAGAAAGTATTGCTAAGGTTAGGCATAGTTATACAAGTTACAAGGTTGACTTTTGAGGAAAGTAACACATTGCCAATGAGCCTGTTGCTTAAATTCCCTAGAAGATTCATAAAGCCACAAGGCTATTTCTTTCAAAGTCAACCCATATCTAACGAAATGCCTGTGAATTAAAACTAGCTAGCAGAAGCTGGACACATGACAAATTGAAATTATAGCTATTGATGTGAACAAAACAAGAAGTTGTAACGAGTAAACCAGTTCATTTAGGCACAAATTCAGTAAAGCCTTTAAGAGCACTCTTTAGGTCCAGAAGTTAAATGTGTTTAAATACCTCACCGAGCAGGAAAGTCATAGACATATGTTTCAATTTAAGCACATGCTTAAATGTTTAATATAAGAGGTACTGAGCAGTTAAGTTCAATAGGTATTTCCTTAGCAGAAATAACTCCTAACAGTATTAATGTGAAAGGAAAGAGAGGTGGACAAAAATGTGAAATATACACCAGAATTCGTATGCTGTGATGACTGGATCTGAGCCTCCTTGGGCACACCTCAGCATCAAAAAGGGTAGGACAATTACAGAAAAGCATGTTGCTCCCTGGCAAAGTCTGACAAAGATAACACGTGAGCTAATTTACTGCTTCTTCATGGTCTGCAGAGGTAGACAGCAAAGTCAAGGACAAACAGTACATATACTCACTGCTTTCTGCTCTCAATTTGTGCCCACTACTCCTACAAAATGTGGAGGCAGGAAGCTACTTACAATCTATGTGAATGGCAAAATCACCAACCTGTACTTTACAGAAATAATAAAAAATAGGAAGTGTCCCTGACCACCTCAAGATAGCAAAGGGAAACTCAGGAATAGGGCAGATCATGTCAGCACAAGAAAAGATGTGTCTAATCATAGGTAGCCCCAGCAATAAGGTATTGATAAATAAAGGGAACTTCTTATTAAGTCAGTAAATGGCCTGTTGTACTATGATCACCATCACACAATGCTAAAGGTATGGCAAATGTTCCTGGTCTTCTGGTATGCTCCTCCTTGTATGGCTGATCTTCCTCCCACTGACAAAAGGCAGGACTGAGTAGGATTTTGCTTCAGATTCACTCCCTTAAATTTAACCACATTCAATGTAGATATCTGCTTGAGAGGTAGGTGTCCAAGTTCCAATCACAGTCAACAGAAAGATGCAGGGCTCGATTCGATTGCATATGTGGCAGCTTCTAGTGCCACCTGTGTCACTGTGCAGCATCCCAGTGAACTTCATGCTGCTACTTCAGAAGGTCTCACCTGAAACAGAGCTGGGCATTTATACATGGGACACCAGTGGGGCAACTGACTGTACTGTGAGATGAAACAACTAGCTCATGTATGGTTGCCTGCAGTGTAGGTATGTACATTTAGGGAACAAGAGTCTCAAGGAGAGTCTCACACTTACTATTTCTTTGGTAAAGACTCAGCCAAGACCAAACTGTCCACCATTTGCAAATATTGGCCTCTAAATAGACTGTCTGCTGCTGGGAACATCCAGACCTCCACACTCCAGGCAAGAACTGTGAATGAACAGGCTCAGTTTCAGCCCTGAGGAACTACTGCTTCGTCATGAACCACAGACGAAGCCCTGATGACTAGCTCTTGAACAGCTAAAGCTAGGAGGAATGCAATGCTTGATTTTATGCACTTCTTTGTTGTCACTCATAACATATTGTTGTAGATTATATTAATGGTCTGGTTCTATGTAGCTATAGTCATGGTCAATGACACACTAATAGTCCCAGAAGAGACGTCCCTCTGAACAAAAAGCATAGAAGAGAGGACCCCTTTGGCTCCCTTGCAGCAGGAACAGATAGGCCTAAACTATGAGAAACAGGGAGAATCAATGAGATTTCACAGTCTGTACATTGGCCAGATGGTGCTTACCTACCACGCAGGCGGCTTTGGAAACTGACTGTTCAACTCTGTGCAGCATTTTACAGGGGATCAAATGTGCAAACTGTTACTTTTACACACATTTCCTATGACACCTTCTTCCTTTTATACCAGCATATAACCATCACATATTAAAGACAGAAGAGATTCCCCATTAGTTTGAAACAGATGTATAATATAGGGTTAGCACCTGAAGAATATAATTTTAATTTTTGCCATTTCATAAAGAAGCCTTAATTCATAAATGTTAATGACACTAGGGAGTAACAGCCTTTTCCCTGGAGGAAGATTAGCCCTTATATCATATTGTATATACTTGGACACAGTTCCAACCTGTTTTTTATTATCACGTACCTTTGATGATTTTTTTAGAGTTGACTCTGGTCTATTTATGGAAAATATTTTCACTTACATGAAAAATCGTGATTTTAATACACATGACACAAACATAAATTTTTAAGCACTAGCATTTTGTTATTTTAAGTCATTGCATTTCACTGCCACAGAGTGTGTGTATACAACATTTTTTTTAACTCACAAGTGTTGTTTACCACAGTGTGTGATGCGCAATCTTCTAAAACAGTTTCTAACATTTTAAATTAATTCTAATATAGGTTTATCAGTTCCTTGTTATGGTGCAGAACTTATATTAAATTCTGTGATCCATAAAACCTTTTTTTGAATGACACATAGTTTAGTTTTTCATTTAGAGGCTATAAAAGTGTTCACAAAAGTTATGTTGGAAAAAAAATGATTGAAAGTGCTAAAACACTGTACAGAATATAAAACCCTTTCATAGACTTTTTATGACACATGAAACATGAGTCTTAAAGGTTTAATGTTACTGACTTTTATACAAGGCTTTTTAATTCTTGATTCCAGTTATGGTTCTGCAAATGAACTGTGACATTAAAAAGAATCAGGCTGGAACTGCCTTAGCTCTCTCTCTAGATGAGTTTCTCTTGGCCATGAAGGGTTCACATAATCTGCCCCACCCTGCCCACGTCTGGTTAGCACTAAGTTGCTTTAGCAGCAGCCAAGTGTAAATCCTGCACTGCATTAAATCTGCCTAACACATCGCATCCTACTCAAATTCGTCATTAAGGTTAGGTGGGCTTATAAATTATTAAGAAAGGTGAAGTGTTACTTAATTTCCCCTTCTCTTCAGCATTTAATAGTGTGCTACGACAATTGGGCACGTGATTTAATTGACTGGATACAAAACCAGCATTGATAGATACTTCAAATAAAGAGAAACGAAACCAGATATTCCATTATTTACATAGCGGTGAAGAAGCTCATGCTATTGGGACCAATGGAAGAACAGGCTCTTACACCTTATAAGAGATAAAAAAGGCAAGTATTCACAGATGAACCACTGTCCTAGCTCAGCAGGTTTTCCAGACTCTCCAAAGGAGATGTGTCACACATTTTCTGAGCCCTTCAGTGGATGAATCTGTCGCTAGATGACAATTACATGTGATATGTTCCCAGCCAAGTGCAGACATGACCAGGTTGGAGGAGGTTGCCCAGCACAGCACATGTGCCACAGGTATCTTATACCATTAGAAATGCCTGTTTATGTCCACTGAGTACAGAAGCATCTAGGATGACTAGGTCATGTATAGATGTGCATGTTGATACATAAGAGGGAACTTGGCCTTTAAGTCACTTCGACCTGACACCAGGCATCCAATTATTCCCCTTCTGCTATCAGCAGTCAAAAGAAACACCTGTGATTGCATCCATAAAAGTAAAAAACATAGCCTAGGACAAATTATTTGGCTCTGTAGGCAAGAGGCATGCTGCTGTTTGCATCTATACAGCTAAAATTCCTTTGCCTCCAAGCAAAATAGCTTTGTCTCTACTTCTTACTGAGAAGAGCCCTTGGCTCATGCAGAACTCTGCCCGTCAGTCATCAGAGACAGAGAACTAATTGTTATAATTCCTTGTTTGCACAAGTGGACGAGATGGGTGATTCTGGACTATGCTTAGGCCCAGGCCCCAAATCCATTTAGTTTACTTTTGCTGATACAGTCAAAGGTTGCAGGTGAAGAGAGATAAGAATATTCTAGGTTCTACCATCATTAATGAGTATTTAATTTGCAGTACAATTCCACAGAACACAGAAGAGTGATTAAGATTGAATTTTTAAGGACAGGGACACATTTTCTCTGGTGCATTGTGTTAAGTAATTCTGCATACCTGGGAAGCAGGTGATCACTAAACTGTTATGGTTTCTATATACATAGAGGCCAGGTTCATATAGGTTATGTACTAAGCTACTTACAAAAAAGAATAAAAAAGGGAGACACTGATAAAGCACTGTTACACAATACCTTTTACAAGATTACCCTCACAATCATGTTGTTTATTTTTTAAGACTTAGAAAACAAAAAATAATTCCAACATTTTCATCTTTCCATATGTTTGTCAGACAAGTAAACCTCAACTTCTGTTACTCAGTAGGAATCCTGGATTAAAATATACATAGTTCTGGCATTTTAACCTAAACTGCAGCCACTACTTTGTATTGCCTTTCCTATATTTTAAAAATCTAGTCGAAAAGCAAAAGTAGTGAAGTGTTAAAATTAATTAATTGAAACTTTTCTTCTTTTTTCTCTAAGATGCTTTTTTGCATGTGCGCCTACTTCTGCTATCTATGATTGCACAGTAAAATCTCTTTCAATGTCTTCTGCAAAACTCAGTTGGCAAACAGATCTTTACAATAACATTACTGGTTTATATTAAATATATACATCATGCTAACTGTCTCACAACAGAACAAAATGTATACACATCCAAGTGCAGAAATTACCAACATCCTGCTAATTCTTTGCCATGTAGTGTGCCTTTATCTTGGTAGTTGGTGCTATTGTAATATTATCAGTAGATGGCATGATTGGCTGGGATTCAAGTACAAATTTACTTTGGGGCATGATGGAATCAAAATACCTCTTGTAGATTCTCATGCTTGCTTTATACTTCACTGCAAAATTTTTATAGCCGTAGCTACGTGCACAACCAATTTCAGTATATGCTGTACTGTAAGTTAGTGGAAGGGAATCTCACTGTTCTCTTCAGGGTTCAAAAACCTCAATAAAGGTTTGTCAGCTTTTTTTTTTAATCCAATTACTAAGTGGCAAAAACACATTTACAGCAAAAGTTAATAGTGCATGATTGTGAAGCAGGAACCTAGTTCATGAGCACTGTGTCCAGCTAATGCTATGGGCAATGTGATTCAGCTGCTGATGAAGAAAAATCCACTGCTGTTACCACAGTACATTGATCTATTCTGAACTAATTTCATAATTCCAAGGTTTGCATTGGTTGCTTTTGAAGATTTGGCAAGCCCATTAAGGGCAGATAGAAACAATTTGTACATTGTAGATCAACATTAGCAACCAAATTTAATTTTCATTTTGCTTTTTAAGGTTTTTAATTTAGCTTTTGTCTAGAGAATGCGCTTGAGTTGTGTTTGTAGGAAGACATATTTTTACAGTGTGAAGGAGAAGAAAAGAAAAATAAAGCTGTAAAGTGCCATGAAAAGCTGTCTGCTACAAGAGCAATATTTCTCTCCTGACAGAAAAGCTCCATGTTCTTTTTCCAAAACCCCTCACTAAACTCAGAAACATTGATCCAGACATTTCTATTGCTTCCTTGCTCCACAGGTTGATTACATACTTCATGAAAGCTCAGAGCTGTTGTAAATTTTCAAACAAGAGAAAGCATACCACTTATCCACACGGCAGCAGAATGGCATTTCAACTTGCCTCACAGCTCTGCCACCCACCATTTCCATTCACAACCTCAGGACAGATTAAAATATTAAGTAATGGCAAGCTGTAATGTAATGTAAATACAAATTAGAGGTAACACTTTGTTCTCATGTATCCATAAAAGTAACCTACTATTTTATGAATTAGAAGAGTCCTTTTTCACAAAGTGCCATAAAAAGTGAAAAGATGTGCTGAAAGAAGCAAGGTAAAAATCTGGATTTTTTCTGTTTCTTGAATATCAGCTCCCTTTAAAAAACATCAGACTAGGTTTAGTCCCCAGTGCAGTTCTTGCACTTCATTGCTTTCAGCAACTCAGCCTGTGCCAAATTTCAAGTGTAGGTGTACTGGGGAGGAGGTATCTTCTTATGGTGCATCATCTCACTGTCTCAGGTCTCCCCTTTGTCCTCGCTCTTACTCCAGTACTTTCCCACTTCAACACTGTCTTTTGGAGCGTCTTTCTATAAATTGTTCATTTAGACAGAACAAATCCCAACTGAAAGCTGCCATATTTTTAAATGCTGTTTTGAGAGACAAATGCTCAGGTGAGAAAATTGTATTTTCTCAAGTGCTTTGAGGAAAGGAAGGTTAGAAATGAAAGTAGCATTTAGAGAGCATCATCTTCTGGGCAAATGTGTTTTATGAAGGAGGCAAAGCATTTTTTGATCCAAAAATCTGAAATACCTGAATCAATGTAATTTTTCACTACAGTAATAATATAGAGAGCAATTGTAACCAACAAAACTAGACGAGAGACTGAAGTGGGACAAAAGATAGAGGACATTTTCTTAAGCTGTGGGACCAAGCTAGTGACAAAGGATAGGAGGAAGAAAGAAAAGACACTAACTATAAGACAGCAAAAAAAAAAAAAATATTTTAGATTGAAGGAAGAGGGTTAACTCATGAAAATTCAGTAGAGGTGCCTAACGTGGATGAGAGCTGAAAATAAACAACACAGAAAGAGTGCCACGGAGATGTTATTCGGTACACGAGAGAAGCAACATTAGAGAAAAATAGGAAGGTATAGAACGGTTCTCATGCAAAGAACAGCTAAGTAAACTAGGGTCCTTCAGCACTGAAAAGATATGCAACAGGGTCTATAAATCCTGAGCGGCATGGAGAATTAAAGCAGTCCCCCATTGCTCTTTAAAGAGCCTGACATAAAATTAGCAGATCTCACTGTCAAACAAAGGAAATTTTGTTTCTCATAATTCATACTTAAACTACAGAACACTTAACCACAAGAATTGTGTGGATGCTTAATAGTTACATGGGTTTGAAAAGCCAATGAACAAACTAATGAAGAAAAAATCAACGTCTAGGAAGTACAGAAATATGACTGTTATGTCCAAAAGTCCCTGAGCTGCAAATCAGTGAGTGAAAGGTGTGCTGGGCACATACCACTGCATGTACTTCTCTAGGCACGTGCTGTTGGCTATGTTGGAACTGGGCTAAAGGGATTCCTGCTTCAGTGCAATACAGCCAGTCTTACACTGCTATTAGCACCACTCAGTTTTAGTGCAACTCAACTTCGGTGTATACTGGGAAACAAACTCATAATTACTGAACTTCTAATAGTTTCCTTCTTTCTCACTGCAATAGAGGATGGCACACAATTCAAACAAGAAAAAAAACATGTTTATAGCAGACTCCTAGCCCTGTACCAGAACTTCCCTTATCTTTCCTTTATATGATTCTGGAACAGATTCTTTCTTTTCCCTGGAAGCCCTCTCTCCAGGGATTTGTGAAGGCACAAGCTTCATGTGGGAAGCTGAATCAGAAGGGTCACAGGTGTAGGAGCCAGCCAACAGAGGCAAAGAATTTCCTTCCCTTGACTCTGCAGCATTTACTATGCCTCCCCAATATTAATCTTTTTCTAAATGGTATTTTAACATACACATATCATTTTAAATGCTGACAAAAAAAAAAAAAAAAAAATTATTAAATATGGGTCCTGTGAAAATCACTATTGACTAGTAGGATTTGAATCTTGTCCATGGTGTTGATCCATTCTGCCTGCAAAGGGAATTAAATTAATGTCAAAGTCTCCTGGCCAATACATATCTACATCCACAAAATGGAAAGCATCTTGATTCTTGCAATAGTGGCACTGAGCTGACTAAAATGATATTCTTTTTCACTGCCATTATACTAACACAATATAATTGGGGAATTGCTAGAGTCTTTATATTTAATTTTAGTGCCTCGGCAAATGATCCTAATAGCCTAATGGCTAGATGCTGCTGCTGCTAATGCTGTTCAATTGACTAGGTTTCAAAGTGTATCAATGACTCTTTTAAGTATCCACTAGAGCTGTAAGGTTTCAGATTACAGCTCTTAAACTATATGTGATCTCTAATGAAAAAAGGGGGAAAAAAGGAATTGATAAAGCAAGCTAAGGCAGCAAAGTCAGCAAAAATTGTGCAGGCGATCTAACTTCACTCTTTAACCGGGTGAGCACATAAATTACATTTAGTCAGTAAATACTACACCTGGGAAAGTAAGCAACAATGCAAATAATAATCCATTTTTTAATAATTAAATCTTAGCTAAGCCCTCATTTGGTCACAATGACGATTTTTTTAATAGAACTATAAGTATAATCATGGGATTTGTTAAAAAAAAAAAAAAAAAATTGCCTTGTAGCTTTTTATGAAAATTAACGTATATCCAGTATTGATCCTGATTTGTGCATGTTAAAACAAGTCTCCTTGGGTAACATATTCTTAAAGTCAATAACATGCTGTAATCTCATGTGACACTAATAAAATAACACAAATGACAATTCCTTTTTGTTTACTTGTCTCCTCTTTAATGGATTGATAAATTTTGTTAAAAAAAAAAAGAAAACTAGATCTTGGTGCATAGCAGGCATATTTCTAAAAGAGTTCTGATTGATTTTTTGAGTCGTTTTTGAAGAAACAATCAATCTCTAGAATTCTTTCCTGAAACATATTTTAATGGCTGTTGATGTATGTTGTGCATATCACAAACACCCAAAACACAGCGCTGAAGGTCTTAATCCAGCAAACACTTTACACTTGCTTCCCCCAAGCGTTTGATTCCTCCAAACATACAAGCAGCTCCAGTGAGGCACAGCTGATTTCACAGATTTGAAGTTAAGCATATGTGTTTGCAGATTCTAACCTAAAAGAAGCTGAGCTACCACAGAAAATAATTCTGTCATAATCAGAGTTAATCTGTGTGCAGTGTCAGATGTATTTATTTGTAGTTAAGACCACAGCTATTACCTTTCCTCAAGTAGCTGTATTTTGCAACCTCCTGGAAAGAGAATAGGAAACGGCAAAAGTGCTGTCACAATAATGCTAAGAACCGTGTGTATTTACTGAGACAAGCAGACCAACCTTGAAACTATCCTTCTGCCAAAGACAATACTACTTCTCACTTATGGCAGAGAGAAAAATAAGTTAATTTGCTCCACCTGTACAAACTGCTAAGAGGAAGCTGAGTTTCAAGATGTTGAGATGTTTTTGAATTTTGTTGGTTAGGTCAAGTATTTTCACAAGAGCAGTGAAAAAATATCAGTGGTCTCAGATGCTATTTTAGTATTCACATAACGGAGTTAAAAGCTCAGTAAAAGGTAGAAAACAGCAAAGTCTGAATGAGAGAAGGTACCAGAGGTGGATTTGGAAGGGCATTGCAAGAGTTCTGCAAGCAGCAGAAACTAAATTCTGTATTTGGGCTAAAAGGCAGAGCTCCCACAGCAGCAGTCTGATTTCTCATAGGGCAAAGTCCATACTGACACTGAAAAGTTGGGGTTCCTGCAGTGGGAAGCTGAACTTTTTTTTAGAAGCTCTTCCTTATCTGGATTTAAATGTTTCTCAAACAGGGGATAGTCTCCATATATAACCTTGATGATGCAATTCTGATTTTTTTAGAGAAAAAGGACTGAAAAAGGATTTATTGCACCAGACCATAAAGTGCTATTGAGCTCAGTAGAAACATTCACAGACCCTTCACAGGTTTTCTACAGCAGGAAGAATATTGTCAATGCTTGACAATTTTTTAAGAAAAAGTAGTAATTGCTGCAAATAAGTTTGTGACAAATTCACAATGATGCTATTTTTTTAGTTTACTGCTTCTGAAATAAGATTTAATTTTAATCAGCAAAAGCAAAGTAAAATGGTTTATAAGCAAAGCATATCAATTAACAAATTACTCAGCCTCAAAATTCCAGTTTAAAGCAGTTAAGTTCTCTGGCTAAACAAGTTTTTGGAGTTGCTCCTCTGTGGTGAAAAGATCTATTCCAGAGACAGATTAACTTGTATGCTTTCTGGTATCTGTAGGTATCCTACCACTTCCTGATTCAATTTAAGGAAACAGATTACTTGCATCAAGGATACCTATTAAGTCCTTTGCTTTTTTTTTGCCTTAAAACAGCCCTGCTTCTAGTCTTAAGCTCCTAGAAATTCCATCCGGCCTGCCATCGTTCATTAAAGCAAACAGTGCCTATTTTATTATTTGCAGTCCTGCCATCTCTCCACAGAAACAAAAGGGTAGATTGTCTGCTGCAGGAGACACCTGGAAGGTGCACAAAGTACAAAGGCCAGAATTCAAAGGAGTTCCCAGTGTATTCAACAAGCAATTACTTCTGCTTGTGATGGGAGACTGTCAGCTTCAAACAGGAGGCATTCTTTGGAAAGATTAGTCCAAATTACATTTTATTACACTGGCCTGCTTGCCCGGCCTAAACTTCATCTCGTTCTTATTCTAATGGAATTCAATCAAGGGTATTAATATATTGTTTATGACATGTTTGGAGTTCTTGTGTTATCAGCATACATTCATGAGAGGAGCTTCAAACAGTATCAGATAACAGTGAGCTGGATGTTGGATGTTGTACAGCACAGGGGATTTTATCATCTTGTTGAACCAGTGGCAGTGATTAAATTAAACTGTCTGAACAAAGCTTTTGCATGTCAGGCTGTTGAATGGCAAAATGAAAGAGTGACACACTTCAAAGATCAAGGAGAGAGAGAGCTGGAAAACCATACTTACGTAACTTCTTATTTAATATATTGAATAACTGAGCCATTGGCTGCCTGGGCTTTTGCTAGCAAATATTTGGAACAAAACATTTTATGCACTCTAGCATTAATTCACTACAGGTGAATGCCAAGGTATATACAAAGTTCTCATATCACTGTTACTTCTATCAGCACAGTGAGCACCACACTGCATCTTACTAGTTTTTCCCTGACATACTTTTGAAAAACTTCCAGAAAATCTGATTTATACCAATTTCCCTTACAGTGTAGTCTTCCTATTTGAGAGATCCAAAGGCACAATTCTTACATCTTTTCTAAAATGAGCAATATCAACTTGCATAATTTCATAGGCACCAGTATGGCTGTTTGTGAGAATAAGAAGAGTTCAGAAACGTAAGGGCTCAAATATCCAGACCTCAAACTCTTGAAATGCAAGGTGTTTAATAACTTATATCACCTTTTAATCTAAATTTTACTTTTTAAAACAGAAAAAAAGGGTTAATATGGAAAGGCTGGTTGAAAGAGAAGAGAATAAAAAACAAATTAATGACCTCCCTGCTCTCTTCCCAGAGCGTCTTCTTTCTGAAAATAACTACTTTAGGCAAATCTTACTTGGATACATGAGAGCTTTTAATGTGTGCATCACGATTTACAAAATAGTATACTATTTGCTGATATTTTTGGTATGAACTCAAGTATCTTCCTTCTACCAAATCTTATGCAAACAAATACTGCTACCATTTCATCTGTTACACGGCAATCTCCATAAAAATGGCTTTCTTCTAAAATCCCAAATAAGAGAGTCCTAGATTTAATATAAATAGGTAGAACCAAAAAGCAATTTCTGTTACAAGGTTTAGTTGAATCTTCACCGGGGATGGATTATTGGCTAGGCATTAATTTTTTTTAATATTCATTACTAGCATAAGTTAAATTTTAAGAAACACTGGAATGATTTTCTTTCATTCTTTGCAGAACCCGGACTAGGTCTTGACCTTGCTCTGGGTGTTAACATAATATGAATTATCATTTTGTATCAATAATAATTTCATCCCATTACTTTGCACATTTAAACAAGCGTTAATATGCTTTCTGCATAAATAAATAAATTTCCTTTATTTATACAGCCAGATTCATTTGTTCTCATGTGTAAAAATGAAAGCATCCTTATTTTTATCAGAGCTGTGCTTAAAACCATTTTTCTTCAAAACCAGTAGTGTTTTTATTTGATAGTAATATTCTTCCTTCTTGTAGAGCCATAGTGCAATGACATCCATTAACATTCAAAACTAGAGAACACTTTCAAATTCAAATCCACTTGAGATTGTACATTAGCAGAAATGGAGCCTGAGGGAAAAAAATGAGAATAAACAGAGGACCAACCCATTAGAATATTCCACTGTGTATATCAGCTTTTATAATTGGTGCTACATATGTGTGCATACATGTTTGTATTTCGCTGCAGCTCTATGAATAAATCAAGATTTAATATTTATGGCAAACAGGCCATATTAGATGTTTCAGTGCACTACAGTCCTTATGCAACACTACAAAATCATCTAATTATCTGTGTATATTTAAGTATATATATGTATTTGTTCGTATTTAAGAAAAGATACACAAAAACTTTCCAGAGATACTTGGCTATGTTACACATGTCAAGACTTTCAACCTATGATTTACTAAAGGTGTAATTCTTACTTTTTTGATCTTCCTCTGTTTTCATCGGTAAATAGCACTGTATATGAGAAACCTTAATAGCCAAGTAACATGAAATATTGTACTTGCTTAGAACTCATATTTGCTTAATTTTCTTTGCAAAAAGTAAACATTACATATTCACTACTTAGGAGGCACAGGCAATCCAACCAAAATAATGTAACCATTTTACTAAATAGCAAGCCTATTTCACTATTTTTTCAAGCTATATTTCAACTTGATTTTTCAAATAACTAAACCTAAAATAAGTATAAAAACAGTGGCTTCAGTATCATACAAGTTTCTAAAGTTCACTGAGATGAACAGCATTATTGTGGAAGGAATTCAAGAAGCTCTTCTCTTTTAATTTTAATTCTGCTTCTAAAGAGAAGGCCAAAAGATAGGTCCCATTATTCACGAGCATATGCATGTAGGACAAGAAGAACGCAACCCACATTGTATACCAAGTTACTATTTTTCAATCTACAGGCTACAATAGAAAATGTACAGTACTATGTACACAGGTAACATATTTTTTCTTGTTTATAAGCATATGTATATATACATGTGCTTTGAGGCTTTATTCTTTTGCTTGCCTAATATAGTTGTAATTCACTAGTAAGCAGGGTGGAAGATATTGAATAGCCAACAGGTTATAATAACAGTTAAGAATTTTCTCTGATGTTTTTTAGTGACTAGGTGATTTACTGACACTCTCCAAATCAGGTAACTTTTGGGTGTTTGTAGTATAAGGTCCTCAGCCTGTGAACATTTATACATAGGACCAGTTCCACTGCACTTAGCAAATATACTACATGAATAATGGTATTTGTGTCTCTGAGAATAGAATTAATCTGGTCAATAATAAAAGGCTATGTCTAATTTAACCTAAACAATTAACAGATTAATATAATTTAATTTGTTCATAACAGGAGTCTAAAACATGTCAGATTGTGCCCAAAAATTACATCTCTCCACCAACAAACAAACATGCCTAGGCAACTAGCTCAGTAGTAGATCTCATTATGGCAAGTTAGACAAGACTCTCCAAGCTAAATATCTGCAAAGTCAGGTTCTAACATGAGGGAAACGGGTCTCCATCCCAGACTATTCAAGTGCATGAGAATTCTTCTGTAACGCATAAAGGTAAAATATATTCAAGACAGGATTATAATCTAAAACAGGAACAATGCAAACTCTTTCATGGGCTATACAGGTACAAAAGGATCCACTAACATTCTTCAAGCCATTCACTCCTTATCATCAACCTTTCTTAAATATGTTCACTTCAAATAATAGTACTTTGTTAATTATATTCTCCACAGCAAAATTTGTATTGTTTTCCTGTAGATATGAAATAGAAAAAATATTGTGCTTCAATGGAATTACTCACTGTGGAAGTGTTTCAGTTTCAGGTAAAATGACGTTTGGGCTTCATTTCTTATATTGTTAGCAACTTCTAAACCCTGGATAGAGTCAGGGGAAAGCTGCTTGTGAATTTCTTCCCATAATGTGCTATGCCATATGAAGTCATGCTGACACAGGCTTAAACAGTTCTATATTCCATACCGGAAGCAGAAACAACAGACATTGGAGTCCTGTTTGTCTAGTAAAAGCCTCATTTAGAAGCACACCTTACCATGTGACTTTCTGTAGCTAGAGGACACATTACTTCAACTAGAATGCCTGAGGAGTCTATTCCCATTCCTAATATTTAGGAATGTATTAATTTTTCTTAAACATGGCTATTAGAAGTGCTAGCACATCAATATAAAACAAAGGAAAAGGCAATTTAAAGTGTGCAAAAGCAGCAAAGCAACATTGTACTATCTGAACCATATGCCTGTGTTAATACTTGTGGTCAGAATCTGTCATCGTGCACCAGTGCATGCCAGGTCCTATAGGAAGGAAGCACTACTCTAACTGGCAGCCATAGCATGGATCAAAAGACCAGAGTGGTATGCTAATTTGGTTTAAGATGAGTAAGAATGTCAGCGGCAGCATTTTATGTAAAACAGAACTTGTGAAGTTTTACAATCAGGTAGACACCAGAAAGGAATTACAATAATCCACCTTGGAGGTGACAGAAGTACTATATGGATTAGCATTTCAGCTGTGGCCTGAGAAAATATTATCCTCAACCCAGTAACAGCAAACACATAAATGAGCAAAAAATGTAGTGAGGGTGGCATGTAAGCTACCACTAAAGAACACAAAGAGGAAGATGACTATTATTATCTCTGGTAAGGGATACAGAGAAAAATGTGGCTACAGAAGGAATCCATTTAAGTACTTATATGTGGCTTTTATCTCCATAGTATCTGAGACACCTCTGTACCTTTATCTGAAGGCCCTTATCAATGCATTTAAACTGGCAATTTGAGATACATCCCAGAGAGCTAGAAGACTCTAGCCTACGGTGCCTAGTAAGAGAGGGTGACTCCTACTACATGCAGCACAGGGCTACAAGAGATGTTAGCTCTCAAAATGCTCCTGAATGCCTAAGCAGTGGCATTGCTGTGGCTCCAAAAGGAGTGATTTCCCCTGCCTTTGCTCCTGACATGAATAATGAGGGATTTTTCTTTTTCACATATAGTTTGACACTGTGTTCTAATCACAGTTCTCACTTCTTTGCATAAATATTACTGTCTACAAAAGGAGATGTAGCAGAATCACAAGTGTATAACATGGCTGCCTACTTAAAAATGGAAAGTCACACTGAGAGCATATAGTAAGCCAGTGAACTTGGATTTGAAGTAGCTATGAATAAGCTTACGGAAGCAATTAAAATATTTATTTAACATTCTATCTTAAACATTTGCACTCTAGAAAACACTTGTAGAAGTCAGGCAGCATTGGCTAGGCCTCCATCTTATAGCAAGAGAAATGTTGCTCAATGCTGCTTAAGGGGCAATTATTCTGGATATGACCCTAAACCCCACAGCTTATGTTAAAGGTATATTACTAACGTTCCTGTGTTTCATTTTCTATGAACAAGGATTTGCGAAGAGCTGATGTACCAAATAGTATTTCCTCAGGGAATTATGCTGGACACGGTGCAAGTCTAATTTAAAACGTTATAGGAATATAACATACAAAGTTTATGCATTTTGATAAATATGGATACAATTTCTTTTTGCCTCACTGGGATAGATTATACCTGGACAGGTGTTTATGGGGATATTCCCCATGAAAGTGATTATCTTTCTTCTATTGAACGCCAACAGGGATTTTAATTGAGAAAATATTATCGTACATTCAGTGTCAAGTACATTAATGGTGTTTAACCAGGTGCTAAATAAGTGTCAAATACTAAGCTCCACACTTCTAATATGTATGTTGCAAAATAAAGATTAAGCAGGTATACATAACCAGGCATAATTCTGAGCAGTATAACACTGAGCAGCAAATAGATAGATAAATAAATAAGGCTTAAGTGTACAGAATCTAAACAAGTGGAGCTATATTCACAGCTTTCCTAACACATGAAAATAATTCTGTAGGAAATATGCAACACAATGCCCACCAAAGCAGCATGCATAGTTCCAATGGTATTCCATATATTCCTGGAAATTCAATACTTTTTATTAATTTACAAAAATTACCCGTTTGATAAAAAAAACATTGTAAGAGTTGTACATTCATTACACAGCCCCATTCTTTTACTGTCACTGTCTTTGTCAGTCCTCTGTCTTGCTACTCTTCTCCATGTGTCAGATTTTAAATTGGCTTGTGAACTTTTTCAGAACTCCATCGGAAGCTGCCTTACATTAGAATAAATTTATCGTTCCCCCTTTTTCTTCTTGATTGAGATACTGAAACATAAATGTCCCTACCTTTCTGTCTGACTCAGAGCAGCAAATAACAGAATGTTTTCCCTCATATTTTTGTAGTTCAGGATGTTTTAAATGTTGCTAGGCTGTGTAGGAGCTGCTTAAACTTCTCACACTCCAAAGAATGACTCTTACTTTCCAAAAATATTTTGGACAATTGAATAATGTCATAGTCCTGGCCACCACTTGGGCTGACTGGTTTTTGTGAGATTTGTAGTCTGAGTGTGTTTATCTTGTTTAGGAAAACCCTTGGACTACTACAATGCCTATGAGAAAATATTTAGCTTGCGATAGATTTGGGCTATGCTACTGTAAGGGAAAAATAAACAAATTACAACTAAGTATATTTTTCAAGGCCTATTTTTATATAGACTCCTCTAGACAAAAGAATCAACAAGACACTTGCAACAGTGCCATCTGGTGACTCCCATAACATCAGCCCTAATAACAGGGTTCATTTTCAAAAGTTTTAAGTTTATAGGACCAAAGATACACACAATAATTAGGAACATCTTAATTCTCATTTTAACCACTATAAACCGAATTAATTTCCATACATGGATACTGTCTGGTGTCAGGGAATTGCTCTGTTTACTTTGTATATTTATAAACAGTAGTCAAAAGAGTACGGCATACAAAATTATAGAAAATAAAAATATTAAACTAAGTTACTTTTTATTAAATATTCTATTTTTGTTTAATACTAATACCCACATATTTGGAACTACAAAGGAGATAGTTATGTACAGTTCAGGAAAATATTGTGATGAAATAAAACTTAAGCAACAGATCTTTAGTCTAGTGCTATATATTTAAAAATCTGGAGAGTTGAGATAAACCTTGAATTAACACTAATTTTGTACTATTCTTTTGAAAGGGCAATTGTGATGACCCAGGCAACTTAAGGCCAGTAAGCACCAAAAAAACCCCAGGGAAAATTAATGGAAAAGCTAATAAGCTGATGTGGGATTCAATTACCACAGAATTAAAGGAATTAATGTAATTAATGATGGTCAACATGGTTTTGTAGAAAATAGGTCTTGTTAAATAAAACTTACTTCATCCTTTGATGAAATTATTAATTTGGTTTATAATCAAGTCACTGCTCTATCTGTAACTTTAGAAAGCATGACAGTCTTTTTTTTTTTTTTAATGGCCTAAACGAGCTCAGTAAAAACTCCTTTCACATGATTCACAAATGGCTAAATCTTCCAAAATTCAGCTTCCAAAAGCAAAGACATTGTATGGACTTGATTTAAATAAGGACAGGGCATATATATATGCACACACTATGGCTGTATTATATAATGCAAAAGCACACACAAGCAGGAGCAGCCATCGTGATTTTAACCGGGTGCCACAAGGTTTGGTAGCTGAGCTGGTACTTTGTCACCGATAATTTGGAACTAAATGAAAAAAAATGTGACTGATAAGGTTTTTAGATGACACAACAGCTACTATGGTGATAAATGTAAAAACAAGACAGACAGAAAGAAGGATTTTGAACCCTTCAGTAAGGTGGACCAATTCAAATGAAACCCGCTTTAATGCAGACACGTGAAAAGCTGGGCCATACTTGAAAAGTGAAAGACTGTGTTCTGCAAAACAGTAACTCCAGAAGGCACTTAAGGGATCTCTAAGAAAGCATAATTCAAAGGGAACCATGAGTGTTATACTGGAGCAAAACGGTGAATAGGGTAGACCGGTCTTAGCTCCACACACACTGCAGGTGAGATTGCTATCAAACAGAAGGGAAGGCAAAAAAAAGACACACACAGCCTGCAGAGAAAACCAGAATGAGCACTGCAGAAAAGAAGACAAATGCTTTACAGAAAGGAGAATCCTTTCAGCTTATCAAAAAGGAGATAGAGTGGTGACTTGACTGTAATAGTTCCCTCAGGAGAAAATCCCACAGACTAAAGGGTTCTTTAGTTAAGAAGGAAAAAGCATAACAAGCAGCTGTGTACCGAGTTCAAGCCAAATAAATTAGAACAAGAAATAAGGCACACAAAGTTTAATAGTGGAGCTGATTCACTATGGAACAAACCAACAAAGAAAGTGGATACACTCTCTCTGTTAATGTCTTCAGCTCAAAAATAAATGTCTTTTTGGATATGCTTTATCTAAACAGAAGTTATTGAACTCAATAGAGGGGCTGTTTGGTGAAATTCAAAGGCTTGTGAAATACAGGAAGTCAGAGTAGATGATCTAATGGGAATATTTGCAAAGACTAATCTTAGCCTCAGGATACTAGTCTCCTTGGGTTACCTCTTCAGTCAATAGAGAGTTTCCTTTAGAGAGCAATTCAGAGAGGAAGAATAACTTTAGTGCTCTGATCTGCCCCTCTTGACTAAGAGCTTGCCTCTCTCCACTGACTGCAGAGGGGAAAAAAAAAAAAGACATTTAGGGATAGTTGAAACCACCTGGGTTTTTCTCTAAAATACCACAACCCTAACATATACAATTTCAGTATTATTAAATATTTAGGGAACGGATTAGTGGGAGAACTGTGGGGAGAGGATGGGGAAGGGGACAGCTCTCTTTTCACTAATTAACCCTTGACAACCTAAACTGATTATGCTGGGAGCTATAGCTTTTCCCTGAGAGATTATCATCTATGGCAAAAGACTGAAGATTAACATGGCACTTCTTTCCCATCCCCTTAAATATCTTACTTTAGGAAATCTTCATCCTTCCTCCATTCTCCTCTCGTTCTGGAGACCACAGACAAGCAGCAGATCCAGAAACATACTTTGTGTACTGAAATGAACTCCTGGCCAAAAAGAAGGTGGAAGAATTCATCCTGCCTCTACTTTCTTGTTTCGCTACTGGAAGTGGTAGAAGTTGTCTTGATTCTTACCTAATCTACCATATCTAATAAATGTGGCATTTATTTGGTATGTATTTTAAACTATGATGCTACTATGGTATTGGTACATCCACTTATACATTCTCTACCAGGGAGGCCTAGCTTCTTCTTCCTACACAGCAGATAAGTCTATGTGAAGCCCTTATCTTGATCATGCCTTCTTGTCTTAAACATTGTGGATTACTAACTGCCAGAAAGTACATAAACACCAAAAGGAAAAAGCTAAAGTGGCTATAAACTACAGAGGGCTGCAGAACTTCCTTCGCTGTAGTTTCCGAGACATCTTGTGTACATTTTATTGCTCTGAATGAAAGGAAAAAATATGCCAATACAGATTTGCTATGCTGAAAACTCTGTGTTGTGGCTATTTTGTTGCTGGTATATCCCATTTAAGTAAAAGTTAAGTGCAGAAAATACAAAATATTAGGTGCTTAAACCTCAGTTTCTTTTTCATGAGCTAAAGTCATACAATCAATAGCAGGCTTTTTTATTATTCCTTCTAGTTTTAAAGTGTTTAAAAAAATAAATCAAAAGGTTAAATTGCACCAATCCTTCATTAAACTGGAAATTGATCCTAAAATACTATTTATTAGAATCCATGCAAAACTAGCAAGATGGGTATTTTACAAAGTGGCAGCAGTGGTTGCAAGTGTTTGTCTGCCATCTAGTGGAATATGCAACAGTTTTCAGTAATATTTATCTTTGTGCTTTACAAATATTGCAAGTTCTTAAAAAAAATTACAGAAGTAAGCATGAAAAGCATGAAGGACAACAGCACCCTTCTAATAAAATTCTTAAACAACAAACTTTAATTGCTGTGAAGACAGAATAGACACCTTTGTGGATACAAATGTCTGTTACACAAAACAGGTTGTGTCAGCTGATTATCAAGGAGGGTTGGATAGAAAATGATTAAAGTTTTGAAAACAGGGCAAGACTCTGTTTTTCCTTCTGCCTGAAATTTTTTCCTAGAGGTTGTTTGTTTTTTTTTTTGCCAAACAAACTTATAAAGAGACACTAAATGTGATTCAGATACCTAGTATTTGACATGTCATAGGAAAGTAATAATAAAAAGGAAATAAAATTTGTATTTTTAGAAGAATGAAGGCTATCCCTCATATTTAGGTAATATCACTACACACAAGATTGACATAGCTACACCAATGCATTGTATACCTACACTGCTCACAGTAACACTCTAAAAGTATTTTAAGGGTACATAAACACAGATGTTTCTGCATCAGGACATGGAGCAGATTTGATCACACAGAATATTGTGTGACTCCAGTCTCTCTGATAGTTGTGCACATATTAGGACCAGTCAAAATAATTCTGTCAAAACTTTTCCCAGAAGAAAAATGAGTTGCCAGAAAACTCTTTAGTGAATAGCCCCTGATTATCTCGGGGTAATATTGTAAAAATGATGGCTGAAAAACTGGAAAACTTTGAAGCCTGACTCCCTCTAATGAGAAATTTAAAATTGAGGGGAGGGAGGAAAATGGTGAATTAGGGCAGATGCAGTTGGCAGAAAACCGAGCTCACAGAAACAAAATTGAAGCACAAGATGTAGAATGACAAATTATGACAACACTATAGTGAATGAAAATCTTCAAAGCTTTAGCAAAATTATTTTCATTTTTTAAATTATTGCAACTTTTTAATATTTTGATGAAGGAAAACAACCTATTTTAACTAGAGTTCCCTTCCACAGGAAAGCCCAAGGATCTGCCCCAACAAAATCACGTTTTTATGTCCTCCATTTGGTCACAGTTAAGGTGAACAATGCCCACACCCGCTGTTGGTTCATGTGCTCTATTGTTCACTAACTTCAATAAAACTTTAAAAGGTGCAAGTCAATGCTGAATTTGGCCCAACATGTCTAGAACTGGAACAGCTGCTACAAAGTCATCTAAGCAGAGGAGACAGCCAGCCACTGATTGGCAAAGACTGGCAGCTTTATTACTGATGTCATTATTAACAGTGAAATGCACAGCCTGAGATACCATGCTAAAAATACAGGCAGGATTATCAGTCTCTGTATGTGCTATAGATATTTTTCTGTCTTGAGTGTAAGTAAGTGCAATTGTCACAGAACATAGGAATAAATAGATGTGTCATGTACCTTGCTGAGTTGTTCCGGTGCCTGTGATTGGTTTTACCTAAACAATGAAGCTAGACAAAACCTTCATTTTTGAATTAGAAATGCACTTGATCTGAAAAAAAAAAAGTCTGATCTTTACTTCAGCCTGTATATACAATATCCTATTAAATTCAGACTGTGTCTTGAATTCTCCCTAAGAGAATAGCAGGGCTTCTTTTTATATGTCCTAGGAAATGCTTGTCCAGATATTTTTGTTTGTATCTTTATTTCAAAATGTGCAAAACCAGTGCATTATTCTCATTTAAATCTTACATATGCCAGAGTACTGTATTTGCATTTGTATTAATATTTTTCCTTAACATTATTCTTGCAGTATTTGTATGTCATGAGCCTGGACCTTTACATGTAAGGTGCATATTATTTTAACATCCTGGGTTTTTCACAGCTGTAAACCACAAAGTAAATAACCACCTGCTGCTCACAATACACTTTGAGTTCAACACAAGTTCAGTGGTCACTGGAATTAGACCATTTCTCTAGCCTTGATTAGCTGTCCCCTCCCCTAATTGTAATTCATTGTGTTCACAATCATCTGCCCCTAATACCTGGCTTGGAAACAAAACCAGGCAATGTACCATGCAGCTCTCCAAGAAGGGAAACAGGAATGTCATGAGATTTCTTGTAAGCCTAGGGAAGTGGGATGGAGCGATAGCTGATGACTTGGCTCCTTCAAGTAGCATCCTCACAAGCTGTGCCAATGGGCAGTGATAGCAGAAGGGGTTGGCAGCCTCACTGTCTTACCACTTCCAGCTTCAAGGCTAAAAAAACACTGGAAGAGTCCAAAATGTTTCAGTATGGCCACCCCAGTCTTGCCTCTCACCCTGGTTCCCCTCACTTGGTCTGGCCACATGTCCTTAGCTGGGGTGGTGGGACAGCCTGGGCTGCCAGGCCCTGCCCTAATGGACCTTGGAGTGGACCCACCACCTTCAGGGAGCCTCCAGGCTGTGCAGTGTCCTGGCACAGCTTCAACATTGCTGAGAGTGGTTAATAAATGACCTGACATGATTCAAATGTGTGTTCCTATAGGGAGCGAACCTGTGGGCAGGGAGAAGGGCAATATGATCACCTACTAATCCTAGTCTCTTCTGCATCTCCTGCACATTAAATACAAAGGTAACTCTTACCTGTTGGTGTCTGCAAACATAGCAGTTTGGGATCTGGTGTACAAATAAAATAACCAAATAAAATCGAGCTGGGATGTCCCTCAGTCTCTTCACCCTCCTGCGGCCTCCTTCCCCACTTGGGCATCCTCTCAGCTGCTCCCCTGGGGAACCACAGCATGGCCAAGTGCCACCTCCTCCAATCCCACATCTCCTTCACTGAATTCTAGTGTTAAACTCTCAGCCAAGTGTTAAATTCCCACTTGCCCATGTAATGACACCACTGAGCTCTTTCAGAGATCCATTTTCATAAGCTGATCTCTCCTTACCTGTAAGATTCAGAGGTGAGAAAATAAGAATATTTATAAAGTTGTACTAAAAGTGCCTAGACTCCATATATTCCCAATTGCCAGGTCAGATAATTAATAGTTGTGTTGTTTGGGGTTTTTTATCAGGTAACATTTAAACGTCTTGGAAACCAGGCTTCCATTTATCTTACTGACAGAAACATCACTGATATTCATCCCAAATCTTCCCAATTTTCTTCATGTTACTTTCACTTAGAGCTGTTTTACACCACCCTTCACAGACTCTGCAGGCAGAAGGAACTGCTAAGTCCAGCATGCCTGATACCCATCAGGGAGGTATTGTAGACTTCTTCCCAAAACCAGGATTAAACTACGTCTTTTAGAAGTTTCTTGATTTCATTTTAATAACATCAACAGTAGCCAGTCTGCCATTTCCCTAGTATGCTATGTCAAAGTTTACTTACCTTCACTCATGGGAAGTCGTACCTTGTGTTTAAGGTATGGTTTGTCTAGTATCAGCTACTGATCTGCTGTTTTTTCTCTGTCACATTAAAAAGATACAGCCATGAGACTTTCTTCTGTGTTCAAGGGCACAACTATGGTCATTATGTCTCTTCTCACCTTCTCTTTGAGAACATGCTCACTTCTGGGTTCCTTCAGACCTCACCAGGCTTGTTCTCCAGTCCTGAAACAGTTTTATGGCTTTCATTTAAATTGTCCTTGTTTCTCTACAACTCGAAGTATGAACAGTGGGCCTGGAAGCAATAATCAGACAGCACTGTAGTTTTACTTCATTATTTCTACTCAATAAACCTATTTTCTTTATGTAACAGGAACTCTTCCTACAACTTAATGAAATCTGCACAGTAAAGTAGCTGTTTATGATGCTTCAAAAATTATTCTTAATTCACCAATTTTTAAGAACTGAGATTTTTTTAAAAAACTTTTAGCAGTTGCAGTTTTTTTCAAATCTCACTCCCAAAGTAAACATGATAGCAAAACAGATAACAACACAATGGTGTTTTTTTTAAATGATGCAAACAATGTGTTTTAAATGAAAATTGTTCTGCATAAATTGAAGTATACTACAGCAACATCTCATAGGTAAACCCATAAGTAATTAAAAAAAAAAATAGCCCACTGACATTACCACCAAACAATGTTCAAATGGAACTCAGTATATTTTCATTCTTTGCTTGTAAAAGACCAAATTCACTGGTTCCCTGTTTGCTAGTGCTGCTGCTAGGTGACTGGTCTTCGGTTCTCTGCTTTCACCCTTGCTCTTTTAAAGGCTGGAATTACTTTGGCACACTGTTCATTCTTTGGAATTCTGTTTTCCAAACTTGAATTACAAGCAATATTTGTTGTTCAAAAAGTTCAATCTCCACTACTAAAGGCACGTCTAAGATGCTAGCTCACACTGTGCATGTAAATGTAAAGCCCTACTGTTCAGTGTCGAGTCTCTTTAAAGCAGGTTGTCTACACCCATAATACGCAGTGTTTTGCCGTGGGTCACTGCTGATTTGTAGGTTATTGTAATTTTTTGTACTTTTCCTTTTAATTCAGAGTCTATTCAAATAATGAGGACTGCAGCATTTCTATAGCATGCAAAAACAGACGCGAATGTTTGAAAGTGAGAAGCGTTCAGGAAGAATGAAAGGACCCAACCTAGCACAGCCTGCTAGGGAGTCCCCGCAGTAAAGTGTGCCCACAACAGCATTCAAATTCATCTCAGAGGGAGCTGGTTGATTGATTCAAAAAGCAAGTCTAGGATTAAACCAGTATTTGCTCAGCTGGAGACCAGCAGGTGGGAAAAGAACATTAGCTTACAAATATACATACACTTTCCATGGATACAGTTCTATTAGGTCAAGTGTCTTGGCTTAATCATCATTCAGGAATTTTTTTAAATTTGTTTTGTTTTGTTTTGTTTACAGACTTTTTGGTCAACATAATTGCCTAAGAAACAGAAGCTCCCGAAGTTTGATGTGGAGCCTTCAGGATCATATGTTTGTCTTTTTGTTCTAGTGCTCCACAATCTCCTGTAAAGTTATTTTCTTACTGAAGTTTATATTTCTAAGATGTAATTAAATAATTACAAATGTCAGCGATCCTGCAAGTTATCTAGAATGCCACGCTCTCTGCTGGACAGGACTCATGCTTGTGCTTAAGCTCTCACAGCTGTGATATATGTGACACTAAATACACATAGTATAAGAACAAAAAACTGTTAGTGGCAGGCAGGACTATGCTTTATTCAGTCACTGAAAAGGAATGGGAACACACAGTCAGTTCCTGCCATACATCACTGTGACACTGCAGTTTTTGCTAGGTTGTGTGCTGCTTGACCTAGTCATAATTAACCTCAAAAAGAGGACAAAGAGACAAAATCTGCAAAATAATAAAGTTAGTGAGGGTAATAAGTCTACTGGCAAACTGTGAAGAACTGCATAAACACATGTAAAACTGATCAGGAAATAAAACGGCAGATGCAATTCAGCATAGATAAGTGAAAAAATTATACACATGGAGATAATTATAGTTTCACATATACAGAACATATGAAACCAAATGGCCTCTGAGTTTATCATTACCATGCAAGAGTGAGATCCCGTGGTTACAACAGGTAACACCACGAGAACAGCCCAGTACTCAGTTCAAATTTCAAAAGCAAGTCAAATATTACAAATTCCTAGCAAAGGAATAAAGATCAAGGAAGTAAACAAACAGGCCAGTACTTGACCTGTCTAATGCTGCACACCGTTCTGGTTTCCTGCTCAGAAAATATGTAAGACCCAGAGAAGTTTCAAAAGACAAACGCAGAAGCTATTCCATGCCTTTGGTCAGCCAAGGAGTATTTTAACTAATGCATTTCAGTTTAGAAGAGGAAATATAAAGGTGAATGTTACTTATCTGTAGAACCATGACTGGCACAAGCATGGCAGGTAAAGATTTACAGTGCAGGGAACTTTAAAATAAGCTAGTAAAAATCAGGTTCAAAAAAAACTAGTAAGTGGCAATTCTTTATGCAACAGACATTGATTGATAAGAGCTGCTGTTATTCAGGAAGCATATATAGACCTGAGGAAACTGGGCAATTAACTGGAAAAAGAAGCAATGGGGATTACTAAATAGACAAATCATTTGATGTTCAGGAAAGCCTGGAATAGAAGACACTTGGAAGCTAGGAGAACACAGAAGGAAAAGCACCAAATGAGCTTGCATTGTCCTTATCCTTCCACAGGCAGCTGCTTTTTACTACAAAAGAGGCTATTATGTTAGAGAAGCCTTTGGTCAGGACCTGTATTGCTATTCTGTGTTTATCTTTTCAAGAGTTCCAAGAGCATGTAAGCAAGGAGCCCAGAGGAAAAGCAGGTGCTGTTTGCTTGGGTTTAGTTCAATGCAATAGAAGGTGTTCCAAATGCAGCCAAGGCTTCTCAGCCATCAATGCTAAGTCAGCACTCGTGTTCACATAGTGGGAATACCAATAAAATAATAGACCTATTTTACAGCACAGAAACATTTCCAGTATGAAATTTCCTGCTAGCGGAATTTTCTTTTTTTTCCTACCAGAAGGAAGAAAAAGTATTTTTTGTATTGTTTCTGGATGGTAGCCCAGATCAAAGTGATCAGGAGTTGCTATACCAATTCCTAAGCACATTTGTTCCATGCAGTATTTTGAAAGAAACATTGCCAAGTATGCTGAGGAAAGCACACAAACTTTCCCAGTTTTAAGAAATAACATGCCATCCCTGCTTTCAACACAAGTATGTTAAACATTCAACTTTAATTATAAACAATGTTACCATTCAGTCCCAGGTAAAAATGAAAATTATGCATTTTTAGTTTTATACCCATGCAATTGGGGTTTTCAGTGTCAAAAACTTGCCCTGCTTCTGTAATTCTGCACAACTGGTCTACCAGCAAAAGCTGTAAGGGCGTAAAACCGGTAAGCTTATTTATGGTAAAATGGTATGTGCACCTTACTGCATGGATTAATGTCCTGATTTGGGATAGAACACAACTAGTTTAGGTCAATGGTTTTACTTCTCAGACAAGTCTTTTCTAACTAACTGCACTTTCTGAAGTTATCGGTGTATTTTCACAGTGCCTGCTTCTAGCAGTGACAGCACTCAACATTTAGTTACCACCAAGGACTGGTGTGCAGACCAAAGTCACTGCTGAATTCTCTGCGCCACACACAGGGGGGGCAGACAGTAACAGGTTGCACCTGCAGGGAGAGGCAGACAAGTGACCCTAAATTGACCAGTGGGGTATTCCATCCCATATCGCTCATATTCACTATAAAAGCTGAAGGATCATAAGGGTCAAGACCTTCCTCTGTTTTGCTTCTTCTTCAATGACCAGCACCTGAGGAGGACTCCATCCATTCTGCCTTTGATCCCGAGCTGTGTGTTCCTGAGCCAAGTTCCAGACTCCAGTACCCAGCTGCCATCTGCAGTCCCAGGGCCTGTACCACAGCATCAGAGGGGAGTATGGCTCAATACTGAGTTTGTATATATACCATTTTATTATTATTATTTTAATTAAAGCTGTTTTACTTTTCTAATTGATATCCTTCTCCTTTATTCCCTTTCTCTTCCCCTTTGTGGGAGAAAGGGTTTAACAGAGATTGTCTGATACAGGTCTGGGAGCAGCCCTGACCCTAAACCTTGACAATCAAGAACTACATATGAACTGTTTTCATACTGCATTTGCAAGCTGATTTTAAGCATTTCAAGGATATAGAACCAAAAATGATATCAAACTAGTAAGTTAGAAAAAATCCCGGAAATACATAAATGCAAAGTAATTGGTAGAGTGACATTCAAGGGGAGTCATCAGAATTCCCATATTGGGTAAAGATCTGGCAACGGAGGAAAGGCACCAGCAGAAAGATGCAATCTAGTAAGACTATCTACATTATCAAAAATGCTTTATTTCTTACATTCAGACTGAGACTTAAGTCACTACCCTTACTTTAAAATAAAGTCAGGATAGGCTTCATTCCCATCTGGTCCATAAAACAGAATTAAAATTGTACATTTAGTTTTTCAAGAGAGATAAAACCCAGGACATTTTATCACTTCCAAATGATGCATTAACAAGCTATACTCACTGTAACAACATTTGTTGCTACACACTGGTAAATTCAGCAAGTGTGCAGTATCTCACATGGTTTGAAAAAATACTGATGTCAAGGAGCAGCAATTGCACTGTTTTCACAAATAGTTCACAAAAATAAGTAATGATATTATTGGTGAACTTATATTAGAAAACTTTTCAAAGCTATTCTATACATCACCCTTTTCAAGAAGATTACACAGATGTTCTGAAACCTTCACACAAACTTTTTTCATTTTTTTCTGAATAGTGGCAATCTTTAAAGCCTTTGTTAACTTTAACGTGGCACTTCACACACAAATCTTCTCCCATGTCAGCCTGTAATATTTTCAGCAGCCTAGAAACAGAAAACAACATTTACTGCAAGTCATCAAAAGTAGACTACATGTACATTAAACTTAATTTTTCTTGTAACTATATTAATTAACCAAGAGAACTTAAAAATTTTGCAAGTAGCTTATTTCTAGACTTGAAGATGTGCACTGTTGTTCTGCAATGAATACTGCTGCTGTTTTGAAAAAAAAAATGCTGTCAACTGCCATTAGCCTTTACTAACATGGCTGTCACTGTTTGCTTGTGTTAACTTGTATATCCCATTTCTGAGCAGCCTGTATACTGTGTGTTTTACCCTAATGGTTTCAAAAAGTCCTCAAATGCATGATTTTTCTTTCTTTGGAGTTTAGTTCTTTGTACAGTTTATAGTAATTATTACTCCCACTCATACAGATATATTATTGACACAAAACTTAGAAAACCAACACTAATCATAACTGCATAAATCACACTGCCAATTATTTGATTAAGGTAACCAGTAGCATTATTACTAAACAACTCAACCCAGACAACAAGGTACAGTTGTTGGAGACTGACACTGGTAGATTTTAAGTCAGTTATGAGACAAACAGGCAAAGGACAGCAACAGCAAAGATAAACAAGTGTAAGCAAAGAAGTAAAACAACCCTCTATATATACACAGTTAAACATATGTATGCACATATTTAAGCACGTACACATATATAAAAAGTGTGAGAATGAGTATAGAAAAATCTTAAGTTTAAAACGAAGTAAAAAATTTGAAAACCACTGGAAAGCAGCCCTCACTAGCATCTATCTAGTAAACACTCTAGAAGTTGCCTTTTTTAAGAATCAGAATACAGTCTTCCAGAACACAGATAGGCAGGCTAGACACAGGTTTCCCCTCCACCTCCGCAGAAATAAACGTATAAGATACCAAAGAAAAGAAATCATGATGTTTAGGTAGACAGTAGAGAATGGAAATCTTTTAAAGGCAAGTGAGTTTTTTTTTTTTTTTTAAAACATAGTTACCTTCTACACTAGCTAGAAAGGTAAATGACAAATTATGAAAAGTCCTACACATGAACGCACCAGAAAATCCCCTCTTGTTTTTGGAGATATTCAAGGCACAGGTTAACATGGTAAAAGCAGAAAAGCAGCGTGTGAAGATTGCATTAGCAAACCACATGTATCTGCTTACAAGCACTGCTGCATACTATTAGGCCTGAGGTTGTAGAAATAAGGTGATATGGATTGAAGGAGAAAGTAGGAATCCATTTGTGATATGATGCAGATAAGGGGGCAAATGGTGGCTACAAATACCCAGAATAAATTCTGCGGGTTGTGGGGTTTTTTTTTTTTTTTTTTTTTTTTTTTTGTTTGGTTTGGTTTGGTTTTTTTCCTCTATCTTTTCGGTTCAAAGGAGTTAACTTATTTCTCAAAAGATTTTATTCATACCATTTCTTGCTTCATGTTCCATTCACTCACATTCATTGTCTTTTCTGTGGAACAGTTAATTTCCTTGATTTAAAACTGAGTCATATCTCAGAAGTACAATTTACAAATTGAAGTACAGCAAGTTGAACATACATCTGACTCTTACAAACACATCTATAAGCTTTTTAAGGAAAACCAATACCTTTAGAGCTTCTGTAGCCTTGCGCAGTTCTTTAATAACAGACGACAACGCTTCTGGGTTTATCCCCTGCTCACAGAGCCGCACACAGATAGACAACGTCTCCATATCCAAGCCAGTGTTTAATATTCTGGAAATCTCAAACAGAACTGCAACAGGAAAAAAATGAAGGCACTTTAGACCATACAGATTATGAAATTTCAATGACTGAAACAGTTATTCATCCACATCTGATTTCTATAGTAGTCTGCAAACACGGTAGTTGTGGAAAGCTCTTGCAGTCCAAGTCTTAGCAACAATGTTCATGTTCAGCTTTCCAGCATAAGCTAGAAGCCACTGCTTCTACCAAATTATTTCTGGTTCAGCAACTTAATACTGGATAATGAGTTTTGAAAAATAAAAAAAATACGTGACAAATTAAATAACTAACATGCTGAACAATTAAAACATAGGCTATAGGAATAATCCACACTTTTAAACTCCAGATAATGACGAAGTCCTCTAAAATGGACTGGAAGCACATTCTTAAAGCCTTTACAGAGCACATCAGGAGTTTTCTAGCCACCTCCTTCCATACCTAAATCTCGCTTTGAGTCTAACTTCAACAGTGGTTTAAGGATAAGCAGTACTATTTAATTTTTACATGATCTGAATCAAAAACAGCAGTATGAAAACCTTTCAGAGGAGATTCTAGTCAGTTTTGTGCAGAAAGAAAGTTCTCTTTCTTTCCAGATCTTCCCTGGAAGGCCTCTTCTCCTTGATTCTCATGAACAGTTTGTTAACCCAACAGAACAGCTGACTGAGGCTTTATTTCTGGCTCTGACAGTAATCTCCTTCCTGAGTCTAAACCCCCAGCAAAACAG
>NW_008590525.1:0-2353 GCF_000691845.1 Merops nubicus | reverse complement strand
CGCTCTTCCCTCTTTCTGTAAGCAAACCTCCCCCAAGCTAGAAGAGTGTGAAGTAGGTGGTCCTTCTCACCATGTAAAATCAGCATGGCGAGTGACTACTGCCCACTTGACAGCCATGACAGTGCTCTGCCCTGGTACACTGCAGCACACCTTCACTTACCCAGGCCCAGACATTAAAGGCCTCATGCATCCAGTCAATTGCGCCCAAGCCACAGGGAAAAGTCAGATGCCATGAAAAAAAAACCTCTACATCTGATAACACTCTTGAAATCCATACAACTAGGTTGGATTAAGAATATGCACAAGTTTAAGACATGAAAGCCCTTTGTCAGACCAAAGCCCTAGCTACAAGCCACAAGGGAAGCTTCCTTCTCCACAAGGCTTTCTGTTCCCACTGGCTTGAAAACCAACCATTCCAAACACATTACACATGCACACTGTCCATGTGAAAGCCTCTTCAACAGCCAGATAAAACAACAGCAAATTGATGGATTTGCAATAAAATGCCATCAAACATTAAGAGCTACAGAACTAAGAAAGAGTAACAACTTCCCAGAAATAAACAATTCTTACCTTCTTTAACCATTTAAAGTTTATTGTAAAATTTACTAAGCATGTGATGTATTTGAAGGCAAAGCAGTAAATCTAAGTATAAATTCCACTTTCCTGTGTCAGCAAGAGTTGCAGGCAGTAGTTTCTAACAAAAAAGGTCTTAAGACAGCAGCTTTGGCAGAGCCATAGCAGTTTCTCCACAAAAAAAAGCTGAGCTCTTCACAACTCTACAGAGAAATGCTGCTAGATATCTGACAGATTAAGCATTTTACTTTTCTAAGCTACCAAAGATAAAAGGAACATTTTTAATACTGAACTATTTATTTCCATTAGACACATATCCCTTATGTAGTAAGATGCAACACAGATTTCATGTTCTATTTAAAAAGGTCTACAAACATTTTTTTATACTTATGATGAATTTTCACCAAGAAAATTCAAATTACATGGACACAGCTATCTGTGCTTTATGTTTTCAGCTACTTCACCAAAGCACTTGAAATCAATATTCTTATGACGAAAATTTCAAAAGATCCATGTTATTTTGAACAATTCAAAAAAAAAAACCAAACCACTTTGAGCGCAGTAAAAGTTCAAACATGATGGTATTTCCAATAGTCTGTTTAAGTAAATCTTTAAAGATCAAGAGTATGTTTAAGTTAATGGAAATTTCTTCTGAAAACACTTGACCTGATGAAGAGCTTAAATTTTGCATGTCTATCCTAAGGAAAACAAACATTGCTACACAGAAGTGGCCTGAGCCAGCTGAAGCATCAGAGCAGCTTTAATAACCTTGCCAGTCCTGCCCTGCCTCCAGCAGCAGGCCAGAGTGGGTACACCAGCGGCTGAACGCTATTTTTTACACCGGTTTAACTCATGAAGGCCTTTCCTAAGGGATGCTTAAGTAACAGAACCCATAACTGCAATACAAAGGAAAATCAGGAAAAAATGAATGCAAAGCAATACACCCTCGGAATATTCTCCCTAGCCTCTAAGTCACTCACTCAGGCATTTACAAATAAAGTCTCCATAGTTTAAAAAACCTCAAGGGATTTCTGGGGAGCTTTCCACCCTGCCTAAAAACCATAGTAGTTTTTGGCACACTCATGCCGTGGAATGGAATTCCAGAGTTTCACACTACCGCATTGGTAAGAAACACCTCCTGAACGTGCCAACTTTGATTCCTCAGACTGGAACAAAATGAACACCTGATCTTTACTCACCCTGATTTTTGGGTGAGGTTCTTCTTTTATTAGAAATTATTTAATTCTGTAATACTGACTACCCTTCTCAGAACGCTTTTTTTTTTAAAAAAAAAAAGTAATTTACTTTGGTTTTCTGACATGAGCCATCCACAGGAACAAGATGCTTGGGTTCAGATGGGTTGGTTCTTCCTCTCCCTTCTATACAACTCCCTCCCTCCAGTCTAAATCCAAGATGCACAGAGCCCGGTAATGTGAACTTACAGTAACCCTTTTAAATGAGAAAGAATCGCAAATGCATATCTTCGTACATTTCTTTTTTTCTAAAAGAGGTTTTCTAAATTACATAATTATAAATTAAAAAAATACAAAACAACCAGAACAACCCCAAGAAAAGTCACACGAGGCCCAAAGACACCAGCACTACAGATACTTGAAATGTTTCAGACATGACACTTAAGATGAAAAGCTGCTATATGCTAAACCTTCAGGCAGCCCCAACCCGCAACGCTGTCCCGGGGAGCCGCGCCGATGTTGATCAAGAACCGACTCCGGTGAGGGGCAAGGGCAGGATCCGCTCGGGAAGCCCAGAGGCCGAG
>NW_008590524.1:0-16592 GCF_000691845.1 Merops nubicus | reverse complement strand
TTTCTTCCAGTCACCAGGGACCTCACTGGTCTGCCAGGACTTTTCAGACGTTATGGACAGTGCCTTGGCAACTTGTCCTGGTTCCGTGTAAAAAGGGGTTCAGGGCAGGACCCACACAGAACAGAACTATGTACTCACCTCTCCCCCACCCCCTTGAGAGAGAGAGAGAGAGACACTTCAAAAAAAAATGAAGTATATTGTTCAACAAGGAACAGAAAACGAAAAAGGGAGGTAAGGAAAATATTATATACAAAGATTAGGGGAATAATGCAAAAGAGAAAATATACAAAACCCTCAGAAATGGTTCCAGCGTCCCACGGAGTGAAAGGAGAACTTTCCTCTCCGAGCTCCAAGGCAGGAGTGAAAATAAGAAACCACTCCCTGCCTCTTATCAGAGTGTGTGTGGGAAGGGGAGGGAATACAATGGTTTCACACCCACCTGGGGTCCTCCCAGTTGCTGGAAGGTCATGACGCCATTCCAAGCCTCAAACCACAACACAACTGCATCAGCCAGTTCCTTTAGCACTCTGGGGTGCATCTCATCAGGCCCCATGGACTCGTGAATGTTAAGGTTCCTCAGCCATTCAAGAACCTTGTCCTCATTGACTGTGGAGGGGGCTTTGTCCTGCTGGTCCCTGCCTCACGGGCCATCCACTTGAGAGCGCTGTTGTAGCCGCTGTTTCTCTCTGGCAACTGAGTTTTGTACTCAACCTCTGTGTTTATGTTCCTGACCTTACGCGGTAGGTAATCCTGCAGACCTCTTGCTTTTGGGTGCTTTTCAGTTTCTTCACTATGTTGTGTAACTGGTAACAAAAAAATTCCATATTCAGAAGCTGAAGTGTGAATAGTAGACGAGAACTTATTGTGGCATTCCTTGAAGCCTAAGCTGGCCTACCCACCAAAAGAAATGAAACTGTTCCCGAAAGGTGGTTCTGTGCAGCATGCAAACCACATAACCGAGTGATGAGGTCGCTCTGTAGCCTGAGTCAGCGTGACTGCCTGTGAGCAGGGTGTCTGCCTGTGGTACACAGACACTCAATCTAATTCTGTGGTGAGCCTGCAAAACCCAGATTCATCTGGTAATCATTTAAATTAATTTTGAAGGTAAATTGATCTGTCTGATCTCTTTCTCTATCCATATATTCAGCTTGGTATTTTTGAGTATCCACACTGCAATGTTAGGAACATACAAAAAGGATATTCGCTGTGTTTCAGAAGTTAAAAAAGGAGGAAGGAAAAGAAAAGCCAAAGCAACTGAGCCAAAGCAACCCAAAAAGCCTGCTGCTAAAAAAGAAAAACCAGCCAAGTCAAAAGGCAAACAAGAGAAGATCACAGATACTTTTAAAGTGAAAAGAAAAGTAGACCGTTTTAATGGTGTGTCTGAAGCTGAACTTCTGACCAAGACATTACCAGATATTTTGACCTTTGATCTGGACATTGTAATAGTAAGTAACACATAGTTGCAGCAATAGATAGAAGAGTGCATCGTCTGTACTCATTGGTTATGATTTACATTACTTCTGCTTGCTTATCTATATTGCTTATATAGCAAGATCTTGCAAGATAAAATATATAAACTATTTCCTGCATGTAGAGCTGCTTTGCATTTTCCGTTTAAAATCATGGTAACATAGTTCTAATTTCTGAGAATTCTAAGGCTTACCAATAACGTGTAGTCATGAGAGGCCGTTACTCAGCACTGTGTTTACTGGAAGCAGTGCACCCATGGCTGTAAAACACCATGAGCTGCTCTTCTGACACTGCACAGCTAAATGACACTCTGCTATAAAATCATCCATTTTTTAAAATAACGATGGAAGGTACAATTAACACAGTTTTGTTTATTGACAGTAACTTAAAGATGATTGAATAAGCATTCTCACTGTAACTTGACTAAATTCCTGACTAGCAAGCCATGTGCTCATTGTTAAACTGCCTGTTGTCTTTGTAGATTGGCATAAACCCTGGCTTGATGGCAGCTTACAAAGGACATCATTACCCTGGACCTGGAAACCATTTTTGTACGTTTTTGTTTTCCTTTCTTCTTGTAGAATTTTCAGAACTTTGTTATAACTTATGGCATTTTAATTAAACTGGTTTGGGTTTTACTTTTGCTGTTTTTTTTTTTTTTTTTTTGGGGGGGGGGGGGTATGCAGAGAGGTATTTTGCTTTTAACCATCCGAGAGTGATTTAAATCCTATAACTATTTCTGTGAAATACTGTGCATAAAAAGGAATAAAAGAGGAATAATCAGACTTTCAGTATGTGGTTAGAATTGTAATGTAAACACAGTATTACCAAATAACTTCTTGGTGTATTAGTGAGCAGCATAAGGAATAAAAATTAAATCTCTAGTACTTGACTTATCAAGGGTATGTCAGTAGGCATCAGTTTCTTATAGAAAATAAAACTACACACATTTTCTGAGAAATGCATTTCAGCAAGCCCTCTTCTCTTGCATTTATTGATCTTTTCTAAACAAGCTTTCTTACTCACAGAAAAACAAAAAACATTGGCTTTCCCCAGCAGGCATATGCATCTAGCACACTTGATTCTCCAGAGGATATTTCTTCGTAGGTATTTTTCTAGTTCGAATAACATGTTCTGCATCACCTTCTCATAAAGAAAGATCATACCTGAAACCTGGTGAAATGCTTTTTTGGATACTGGGAGCCATTCTAGCTGTGACAGTAGGAAGCTCCACATGGGCTCATTTGCAGCCCTGTGATACTCCAGCCAAAATGCTTCCGGTGTTCAACAGGCTTAGAAACCAAGCTTGGCTATTCCTCTAGTGTTCTGCAGCCTAGCCAGACTATCAGCTTCCTTTACCCAGAAGCAGAGCAGATATGTGTGCTCTGACAACTCCATGTGTTTGTGGCCTTCCTGAGTCACTAGTGGCTGCCTGCAATTAACTTGCACTTTAAGAGATTGGCAGTCACCCAATTTATACTTTTATACACAAAAAATGGATGTCAGACATGAACAGGTTCTGTCAGGGAGGCCCAGTGCAAGGAGAAGCAATGGTGAGGCTATAAGAGAAAGCTGACACGTTGTGTTTGCCATGTTCTGTCCCACAAAATCCATATTGATCACATTCACTCTCCGCTTAAGTGGATTGCAAAACCTAAAGCTCTCTGCTGAGCTTGTAGAATAAAAGACTGGTTTCTGTATGCAGGATCGTGGTGAGGAATTCCTGTTGTTCCCTAGGGATTTTCTATCCTTTTGCAGTAGATAAAGCAATTCTGGCTAGTTTAAACTTTTCTGGATAGGGCAATAGTTTTCTCAAATTAACCAATGGTCTGCTAACATAGATTCTTCCTTTAGCATTCCAGTACTCATAGTTTGGGGGTTTTGGGGGGATTTTTGTTTGGGCTTAGTTTCTTTTCCTTAGAAAGAGGCAAATGCATGTCTTCCTCCTTCACAGGGAAGTGTCTGTTCATGTCTGGTCTAAGTAAGGAACAGCTGAACCATATGGATGACCACACCTTGCCACATAAGTATGGGATTGGATTTACAAACATGGTTGAAAGGACAACACCTGGAAGCAAAGACCTGTCCAGGTAGGATAACAAGGGGGAATATTGTGCTTGTTAATGATTTAATAGTTGTGATTATAATTTTGAGTACTTTCTCTTTTAGCAAAGAGTTTCGGGAAGGAGGGCGAATTCTGATGCAGAAGTTACAAAAATATAAACCTCGCATAGCAGTTTTCAATGGAAAATGTGAGACCCTTAATTTTGAGTGAATTTGTTCTGTCAGTAGCCTTTTTCTTTTTTTTGTCCCCTTATCCAACCTTCTTTTTGTTTTAGGTATTTATGAAATTTTTAGTAGAGAAGTTTTTGGAATAAAAGTTAAGAATTTGGAATTTGGACTGCAGCCACACAAGGTGCCAGACACAGAAACTGTAAGTATTGATACTTAGAAACAAAACCAAGGCACTCCATTTTGGTTAGTTGAAAACTAATGAAGCCTCAGGACTTGCTCACACTCCTGATAACTGTTTGCCCAAAGTACAAGGAATGTGAAAGGCTTTTACTTCAATAGAAAGAAAGGGGGACGGTGCAATTTTCAGATATGTCTTCAGTGCAACTTCTGCAGACTTGCAGACTTTGTTTGGCAAATGGTGTACTACCATTAGGTTAGTGCATTCTCTGAGGACTATTTAGGATACCAAAAAAACGTACATGCTTCTGTGGTAACTGTCACCTACTTTCATATGATTCTCTGTGTCCAGTTCCCTGTATGTTTGTATTACTGAATTTTGATACCAGAGTCATGGTGCTAGTAGTGCCACGGTAAGGAAGAAGGAGTACTAAGTCCATCATTGTGCTGTTACACGCTACAGCTGCAGCATTGCTGGATCTGAGCGTGCCCAAGCACTTCCATCAGACTCATCTTCTTAAGCTGATTTGCAGCTTGAAATTAAATTGGACAGTTAAGATAAAACAGTTTGATGCAGAGTGCATTAGTCATAGACGCCTGTGCTGGAAGATATCTCAAGAGATCAGCTGTGTGTCATCACAGATAGGTTTGTTTAACCTGTCCTTATAAGCAGGGTAGGGCAAAGGCGGTACTCTGCCTGCCATGGTAGCTTATTCCGAAGCTTCATTACCTTGGCACTTCAAAAGTTTGGGTTGTGCTTATTTCTATCCAAATTGCTTGTGCTGCAAGCTTAAGCTCCATTTGAGCTGTCCTTCTCTGAAGGCCAAGTGTTGCCATCAGAGCCTCAAGAACTGTTGATGATAAAGTGCTTGTTTCTTAAGTAGCTCTTAAAGACTTCTGCGGTAGATGTGTTTGTCAGAAAGATAAGTAGTTCTCTTTACTAGTACTCGTTCGTAAATGCTGCATGGTGGTAAAAGCATGGGATTGGTAATTAAAAGTATTGGATCTGACTGACTTTTATGCCTTTAGTTAGGGCTGTTGGCAGAGACAGAGATGCTTGAGCTGCCTTCAGCCACGCTGACGCCAGAGTTTCAAAGCCTGGTGAGCATGATGCACATGCTTGGCCTAGAAGCCAGGATAATTAACCTGTGGTGCCTCCCTCACCGGTTTGGGGTGTTTGCATGCTGTCATGTATCCTCTGGGGACCTTGTGGCTCAGAGCTGCCCTTGCTCAGGGAGCTCTGGAGCATGCTGCACTCCCTGGCATACACTTGTTAAACTGTGCTTCTTGTAACATGTCCTAGTCCTGCTTCTCCTGCAGTACATAAACCACTTGTGAAAACTGTCCTCACTTCAGCAGCTTATATTCAGACCCTCTCTTCAGGGCAAGACATGCAGCTGACCAAGAAAAATTAAAGGCTCCTTTTATCCTCTTCCACAACCACCCGTGGCATTAGTGGAAGTCTGTACAAAGGGCTAAAACAGCGAGCTTAACCGTCAGGTTATTCTCGATGCACTAAGCATGAGCCCATAGCTCAGGGACCAGTAATGCTGTTTCTCTCACGCTTTGTCTCAAGCTCTGCTACGTTATGCCATCATCCAGTGCAAGATGTGCTCAGTTTCCTCGTGCACAAGATAAAGTTCATTATTACATAAAGCTGAAAGACTTAAGGGATCAGCTGAAAGGCATCGCACCAAACACAGAGGTGCAGGAGGTGCAGTACACGTTTGACTTGCAGCTCGCACAAGGTATAGTGTTGATTTTGTTAATCCTTGATTAAAACATAGTGTACAACATGAGTAGTGGCTTCCCAAGCAAAAGAAAAGAATTCAAGGGGAGGGAGGTGATGTGCCATCTTCTCTAAACTGTGTGATGTGGAAATACAGATTCCGCTCTTTCTAGTAGTCTTAATTATCTTAAGGGGAGCAGGGATTGTCTTATGGAACGCGTGGCTGTGTTTTCAAGAGCTCTCTAATGAAAATGCTCTTTGACCATTTTTATTCTGCATGTTAATACTTGAGGCCTTCTCTTTTGGCAGAGGATGCTAAGAAGATGGCCGTCAAAGAGGAAAAATACGACCCGGGTTACGAAGCAGCATACGGAGGCGCTTACTGCGACCCTGCTCCCTACGAGGGCGAGCAGTGCAGCTTCTCCTCGGACGGGACAGGTAACGTGCAGCGCTTGGGGCATTCCCTCTGCAAGCCAGTCCTTAGTCACAAACACCGAGCAGTATCGACTGCTTTGTAAAACCGCTGTTTTGTTATTTTCCCTTGGTTTAGCGCCGGGCAACGCGCAGTACTGCGAGGGCTCCTCCTTCGGTGCGGCTCCTAACGGACAGTGGATGGCGCAGCCGTTTGCAGAGCAGCTGCCGGCGCCGGGCGCTGGCGCGGGGCGGGAAGGGGAGGGCAGCAGCGCCTGAGGCCGCTCCCCCTCTCGGGAAGGGGAGGGCAGCAGCGCCTGAGGCCGCTCCCCCTCGGCTGCCCACACCTGCCGCAGTTTTAATGCGGTGAGCAAGAGTCGTACCTCGGTTCTCCAACTGAAGCGTTTTGATAGGATTTTATCTCCCTTAGTTATTTTATTATAGTCCAAAGTAAAGTGTGTGGTAGGCTGAAAATCAAGAACTAGATAATTTTAAGGAACTGTCCAAACTTTTTAAAAAAAAGTTAGTCCTTTTTTTGTATATGAGTTTATATATATTTAATGTATACTGTTTCTTGCAGGTTTTGACAAACTGCTTTCTCATTTGTGAAGATTTCTTTTGGGTGTTAATTTTATTCCAGGAATTGTGATGTAGCAGTAACAGCAGCAGTATACTTTTTACTGATGCCTCAATGTTTGGGTATCTCATAATCCTTTTATATCCAGAGGGGAAAATGGGAAGCATACCCTTATCTTACACGAAGTGGTGTTTTTAATCATGGACAGTTAAGCAAATTGTGTTTTTTCAGTCTGCCTTTTAACTTCTTAAAAAGTGCAGAAAATTGTTTTCTGCATCTGTGAGTACTATTTTTTGGGTGGGAAGAGAGAGCTCTGTCTGTGTAGCGATTGGACCATATTCAGGATTAAGGGAGCGGAGACGACATCTCAAGTCACAACACTGGGGAGGAAAATCTCTTGATAAGACAGGGCCTAAATATTACAACTGAGCTGTCTTGGGGTAACGTGTCCCTACCACTCCATCTCTTTCCCCCTTAAGTTCCAATGTAAGGAACTGGAATTCCTTGGGGGAAGAAAAGGAAAAACAAACTAACAATGGTGGTTCTTTAATTCTGTGGCATTTAAACTCTCAAGTCATTCCTGTGTGATGAGTCTCTTCACCTGACCTTCAGCCGGAGAGAAGTCCTTTGAACAGGTGATGCTGCAGGGAACTGAAAGACCCCCTTCCCTGTAAAAAAACATGTGTAGATAAGTCAGGTACAACTAGCATAGGGTGAAAGAAGTTTGTGATTTAGCAGCTGCTAACCTTCAGTTCTCTTCAGTCTATAAGACCTTAGAGGGCATTCTCCTTGTTCCTTTCGCAAGTGGAAAATACTATTAAATGCAAAGGCAACTGCTCCATGAATGAGAAGTCAGCTGTAGAAGCCTCAACTCTCTTCTGAGGAACTTGCTTAGACAAGACACATTTTTGGCCAATATGAGTGACTGAGAAAGAAATGAGACTCCATGCTTGTGCCCAATTGTCATCTTCTTTCCCTCTTCCCTCACATGAGGTAAAAGCAATAAGTTGATCAAAACGTGACAGTTTTGATGATCTTATGACAGTTGGTGCTTCACATACTTGAAAAACTGATACAAACAGTATCTCCACGTTGGTCAGAGATTCCTGTACCAGTGTGTTTTGTCCTCTCCTCACAGCCAGTGACAGCTGTCATGCATTGAGTGTAACAGTTAGTGTCTGGGTTCTAATCCTGCCATCGCAGCTCTCGCTGAGATCACACACTGTCAACCTGTGAGGCAGGCATGATGTTTACAGTTTTCTTCCCAAATGATGTGGCTTAATTCTGAGCGTCTTAAATGGAGAAAGTGTGCATTACGATTCTGATTGCATCGATTAGCTTCAGCATAAAGCTGTTCTTAATATTGTCAGAAAGGTATAGGACTTGTCTCGTCTTATTTTAATAAGTGTACTGTATCATGTATTGCTGTTTACATGGATGTTTTCCTGCAGGTGCTCAAAGCATCTTGCATCAGGGATTTGTTACAATTCAACTTTATTTTTCAACAAAACTAGAAGCATGTAATTAGCACTGCTGAGTACGTAGCACAGTAGCATGTAACTACTGTAAGACTATCCTGGTTGATGGGAAGGGGAAGGTCTCTCCTTTAAATGGAGTCACCCACTGAGTTATCTAGGTATAAAATACAGTTAGTTGAGTGTACATGACCATTTTACTAAATATTGCAATCCTGTGTGTACTCCCTCAGAACTGGTGCTCTTTTCATTACAATAATACAAAAGTTCTTCAACTGTCTTAAATCTGTCACTGTTTCACAATAAAATCAGGAATTGTACTGTGGTGTCTCAGAATGTGCTTTCACCTCTCACTAGAGCAAGGGTCTAAATGTACTGCAGGAGATGTGATACACAGAACTGCTACGACACAGTCACTGGGCAACAGAACTCTACTGATAGACATGCTCCTTACGTTTTTCCGTTTTAGACAACTAAAGTCACCTTGTATGTAATACTGCAAGTATTTCCTGTGTAGATTCTTCTGCCAGCAGACATTGGAGTCTAATTTATGAAGACCTGATATTAAAACATACTGTCTAGCACTGAATTTCATCCCTGTAAACATCTAATACTTCATCGTCAAGTAAACTTGGTGCCTCACCTTACCTGAAAGTCAAGATCATCTGAACTGCACAACTGCCACTCCAGCCTCTGTCCGCAGCCACAGGGACACAAAACTGATGGTCACTTATTCATATATTTAACAAATGCTTAGTTTTCTAAAAATCAGTTAATTATACAATATGTTGCATCTCAAACTATTACATACTGCAGTGTATGGGTGTATTTAACTGATTTCAGTATCAGCTATCAGGACGAGTTAATTTGAACTTCCCTGAAGGGTCAGGAATAAACCAGTTTTCCCAGAGATCAGTGTGAACACTGGGATAGTCCCAAGGTTTGTATCTCCCATTCCAATGAAGTAATTTAGCTTCTTGAAGGAAATGCTCTGAGTAACGGGTATCAGGACTCCAACCTGCATGGGTAAATTAAGAAAAAAATAGGAAAAGAATCCAGTTTTTAATAATAGAAGACACTAGAGGTAAATTCAGTGGGTGTTTTTAAGAAGTCTGATTCGTATGGTTTCATTTGCTAATAAACAACTAGTTGTATAAAAAAACTATCTGCTTTTTTCAGCTTCATGTCTAGAGCTGCATCAGCAAAAAATTCTCAGCAAATTTCCTAACACTTTTTAACATCTTGGTATATAAATTTTTTTAAAAAAAAACACAGACACCTTTTACTGCTCATTTTACTATATCAGCTAAGCCATTATCTTTTTCCCAGGATAATTCACCATTCCCCTGTGAAAGGTAACAATATCCTTCAGAATGCTGAGTAGACAAACGCCACCAGGCATCCCATCATCTTCCACTGTGCCTGCTAAAGAAGTGTGATTTTTTTTTTTCAGTTTCTCACTATATTCAGATATTTAATAGATTGTTGCTCTGGTTTATGACAACATAGATTAGCTTGTCTTCAAACATGTAGTTTTGTCCTTGGTATCTGGGGTTTTTCCCTTTTTTTTTTTTTTTTTAAATTCAATTCAATGACTGTTAGAGATTTGGTGTTTGTGGTTTTTTTTTTGGTGGAGGTGTAACTGCTTTGTTTGCCTGTTAAGATATTTGTGTAATGATACCCGTGGGGAATCTTCACCTCCTGCCCTACCCTGAAGAATGCAGAGCTAATGAGCACTGGGGGAAGCCAGGATTACATACTACAGATTCTGAGGTATAAAATAATGCATTGAGGTCAAGTAACATAAGGCCCATTATGAGGCTCTTACAACCCACTTGCTTTATTTAGCTCTGACTGCAAAGGGTGGGAAGTTAAACTTACCAAGGTGCCGGATGTGCCACATAGGATTGATAGCGGAATACTTGCCGTGGAACACAATCAGCATTGGAGAGGTCGCCACGCCTCCCCCGAGGGTGCTGCTGTACAGGTTTTCCCTGCAAAAGGGAAAAAAAGCATTCCAAACATCAGTCAAGGAATCTTTACTACCATCTTTTGTAGTAGAGATCAAAAATAAATCTTCTGGCAAAATTCAAAATCATTGTGAACAGGTGACTTTTCAGCAGAGTCCTTCCTAAATGTGTTAATTGCTTTTATTTGCAATGCCAATGGCTGTTGAGTGAATCATTGCCACCAAGCAAAATGGGAGTCAGACCCAACATGATGCCAATTACTTCCTCACACTGCCTATAGGCTACAAGGCTGACAAAGCTTACAGCAGAAAAAAAGCTGTTACCATACAGAAATCAAAAATATTTTAGCCTGCTTTTTTCAGAAAGTGTAGATGTTTCCATGTGTCTCATTCCCTCTTTCTTCCTCTTTCCCCATCCCCACAGCTTTTAGGCCCACAAATTAACTTCAAATCAGATTTTGCCAAAGTCTAGTTAGTATAACATCTAAAGAATATCTTAATAATCATTAATTTTGTGATCCATCCAGGGCCAGATAAAGCCGAATCACTGTAAGGAGAGGCATCAGGAGGTAGCAGCCAGATGCCTGGCCACAGTGTGCACACAAGTAAAAGCCACCCCAGCTACGGGACACTGCCACCCACCAGCCCAACAAGGAGGGAACCTGGGAAGTACTGAGAGATGCTTGGAGGCCACAAAATAGAAAAATATCATAACTTCCCCTCAAAACTGGGTTTCAACTGCTAAGCAACTTATTTCACTGTCATTTCAAAATCCAGCTAAAAAGAACATGAACATGCTATTGAAATATAAAAGCCAGCTTTTTAAGGAGAAAATTGGCTGGAATATTCATGGAGTTTTTTCAGACTCTTAAAAAGCACAGCAACAGCTTGGCAGGATACGTTACATAAGCAGGGTAAGAGAAAGACATTTGGCTTTTCATTCCTTCATGTGCTTACCATTTGTGTGTCTCCTCTGTTCATTACTGAAACTAACAAGTAATGGCCATAGTCCAACAGCACAATCTGTTCAGCTTCAGTTTAGCCTCACTAAATTTAAATTTAACTCCTTACAGAAGAAAATAAATGTCAAGTTTGCAAATACAGGTTCAGAGCGAACTAACAAAAAATGAACAGTGACTATTTCACAATGCCAACAAAGATATCTTTTGTGTCAAATTTCGTTCACCTATTAAAAAAGAAGTGTTTTGTATTGGTATTTAAGAAATACGGTGTCCAGTTACAGAGAGAGACCACAAAAACAAGGAAACATTCCTCCTTCTTTATGCCAGCCTCACAAAGGAAAGATCACAAGTGGCTTGATCACACATAAGGTTGGTCACCCAGCAAGAACCATGTGTTCTCAGTGGCCCTCAAGACTAAGTGTGGTTTCTGATTAAACACGAGACTAAAATTTCAGGCAGCCATTTCCTGGTACACAGCTGGTCAGATTTAAGCAGACAGAAATTCTGGTACTTGAGTTACTTCACTTGATGAGATCTCAAAGAAATACCATTTGGAGTTAAACTTTTTACAGCTTTTAAACAGAAAATTGTAAGCTGATTATTAAAGTGCAAAGCTAGATTTCTACACGTACTCTACATTTCTTTGCATCCACTTTTCCAACTGCTTTGTAATCCGTTGGCGTTTCCATTCAGTCATGTTAGCAACAATTACTCCAGGATTGAAGGAGCAGGTGCTGGGGCTGATGCCAAGATCTCTAATCGCTTGCTTTCTGTAGTCCAGGAATCCCATGTACGTGTTCTATGAAATAAAAAACCAAGTAAGTTTATCCCCTATGAATCTCTCCAAAGATAAGTGTAAATGCATCTCTCTGCCACTCCCAGGGAGACAAGATATGTGCTCCCAAAGCTCAGTTTCTAGATAGATGGTTACTTGTCTTGATTTCCCTATGACACAAGGCTGAAAGCTACTGAATAGCTACAGATACTTTCAGCCACTGAATTGCTTTTTCCACAGCATTGTTCTGTGGGAGACTGAGAAAGCTCTTCCCTCACCACATGTGTGTCTTCTGTAGATTACTCTAAATGCTGTAGCATCACACTTGTACAGATATAATGCCAGAGGGACTCACTGACCAGTCTCGGAAACTCAACTCAGGAATTAGCCTCTAAACTTGTTTTCCTAGGTTTAATTCCCAGTTTAGCTGATACAAGTATAATCTATTCTGTCTTCATTAGATTTTCCATAAGTGTTCACGATCTACTGACAATACAATACCAAACATAATTCAGCAGAATCCAAAGAACAATAGAGATTTCAATAATTACAGGAAATAACTCTGCAAAGCATTACAGAGTTACTACAAAAAGTAGTTCTTAATTACCTGTCAAACTATTATAAAAGTATATAAAAAAAAAAAAAAACAAACACACACAAACAAACTTTCACTTTGGAGAAAATGTATTAAATAATTTTACTTTTGTAGGTAAGTATATTCATTATTAGCCTTCAAAAATGGCACTTTACCTGCATCCCTACACTTCTAACCATTTCATGTGTAGAAGGAAGATCACAATCATCTGAAAATGCTGCAGCATGTCCAGGAGCTAGCTTGGTATCATAGAGTTCCTGGATGTCACCTGATTACAGACAGATCAAAAGCATAAGAAGAAACATCACTGCTACACAGCTGATAGAATAACTTCTGTTCTTGTAGATGTTACTTATGAACACACACATTTTAGGGGATAGCCCAGATATTAACGCAGGCTGAATTTTGTAATATGGGACAAATTTAAAATTTAAGTCCTGTACCTAGATGTCTAACACTTATCTTTAACTGTCATCATCAGTGTTCAATACATCCATATTCTGGTCTGAATGTCCAAACTCAGCTGCACCAGAAGCCATTATACTGTTAAGCAGAAAGTATATAAAGTTTTGCATACAAAGTTTTGCATACAAAGCTCCAGGCTTGCCTTTGGAGAGGCAACATTTCTGAGCCTCTTCAAGTCCCACAAAAATTCCACTTCAACCTCTTGCACAGATCACGTTTTTCCTGGTGTTACTATGTTTGTACAACCCAGTAAGGTTATCTGGAGTCCCCCCACTGGCCAGCTGAAATATGCCCCTTACACTAGGCCATCCCTGCTGTCTTTACAGCCCACCCAACTCCTTCCTGACAGAGGGAAATAATGTAACTCACTCCTCACCTGACTAGCAAGCACCCATGATGTGCCAGAACAGTTTCACAGCAGGTTGATTTGCTCAATTCAGCAATTGAGTGAGTCCACATCCAAACTCCCTACAGCTACCAGATTTGATGCTGGGTGTGGGTCAGTCAGAGATAAAATTACTTATCTTGGAAGGCCACATATGGCCCAGCAGCCTGAGGTGAGCTCATTAAAAGACGAGTAACTGAAAACATTCCCCATACTGAAAACACTGCAACGACCATTTCTGAAATAAGCGGAGATTATTTGTTCATCTAAACTCATCAGCTGTCTGGAAAACCTGGTTTAGGACTCATGTCCCACCAAGAAATAGAATTTGAATTAATGGGACAGTTGTTGAAGACCAACATAGATTGCTAAATATTTTCTCCTGATTCTAAATAGCTTCTGCTTTTCAAGAGAAAAGGTGGGGAAAAGAAAAGGGGAGGAGGGGATGGGGTGGGGGAAACCACACCACCCAAACAACACAAAACCCAACCAATTCTGGGCTGACACCCCAAGTTCTGGATGTTATACTCTTACTGCTTTGGAGAAAACAATGACCAGCAAATAAACAATCCCAAAGTTAAACCCTGAAAACCCCATTCAGACCCCAGCAAGTGTGTTCAGTCCAAAAAAAAAAAAAAAAAAAGGGTGGGGTTGTACCACTAGTCCTCTGCCAGGTCAACCAGCTGAACCCGCTTACTCTGCAGCTGCACAAGTGCAGCTATGACAGAAGTTACAGGAGCTGCCTGGGGACAGAAGAGGCCACTTCCAGCAGCAGCTGCCATGTGAAACAGCACCTTTCTCCTGTGGCCCCAGAAATGCTGTCAGCTGACAGAAGCTGACACCTGGAATGAGAGAGGAACCCTGACCTCCCCTCTTCTAACTACACCACCTTGACCCCTGCCAGGGAACTAATTCAGGCTGAAAGTAAGCATGTTTCTGAGGAAGGCCTGCCCAGGTGCAAGGAGGGGTGCAGGGGAAGTGGTGGGCTCAGCTTAAGCTGCTCATGAAACCGGAATGTAAAGAGTTTAAGAACCTTTCAAAGAGCTAACTATTGCTGTTGCTTATCAATGACAGAGAGAACAAGAAAGCTAAAAAGCAGAGATAACCACTGGAAACACAGATGAAGAAGAACTGTGATATGAAGTCTGTTCAAATTAAAATAAGAGAGGCAGAGCAAATTAATCATATTTTATACAGCAACTAATAGCAGCCCCTTTAAGTGCAGGTCTTCTGAAATCTGCCACTAAAGAGGCAAAATTATAAAAAGGTGCAGAGAAGCAGTGAAGAATAAAATTAAACTTTTGTCTTGTGTAAATTCACTGATCTTAATGTTCTTTCTTACAGCAAGACTGATTCAGGCCAAAAAGTTTATTATAGTTATACTCAGTCCTTTACAAAGGAAAATTTAATCAGAACATCTCTTTAATATTCAACAAAGAGCAGCAAAATGGGTTTTGTTGTTCCTCTGTACTGGGCCCAGCTAGGACAGAGTTAATGTTCTTCATAATGTGGTGCTGGGGGTTCGATTTTTGACCAGAACAGTACTGAGAGCACAGTAATGTTCTGGCTCTTGCTCTACCATGGGCTCCACAGCATCAAATCTGCCTCTATTTCTCCCCCTGCCCCCACAGTAAATAGATCAGGGGGTGTGCAACAGGCTGCAAGGGGACACGAGTGGGCAGATCACCCAACCTGACCAAAGAGATATTCCATACCATGTAACATCATGCTCAGCAGAAAAAGGGGAAAGAGGGAGGTCTTGGGGGGGGGAGGGGTTTACCAGCTTCTGCTTGGGAACTGGCCTGGCCTCGGCCTGCTAAGCGAGAAATCACCTATATATCACTTGTTCTGTTTCATTTTTTTCTCCCTTCTTCCACTTACCCTTCACTTATTAAACAATCATTTGTTTTATCTTGACTTTCAAGTTTTCTTGTTTTTATTCTTCCTTTCCTCTCAGCCCACCCTGGTAGGAGTGGGGATGGGCAACGCGAGTGAGCCACCACGGGGTGCTCAGCTGCCCACCCGGTTAAAATACAACTCTGATTAAAAAATGTTATAAAATAACATGAAAACAATATGATAAAACAAGGGAGGACAACAATGCTACAGATTAAAAAAATACATATACTGTAAAACGGAAGAGGAAAAAAAAATTATTTTTTTTTTTAAATAATCTGGATTTCTGTGTATGAAAAAAAGGGTTTTCAGGATTTTAACATCTTCTAACTGTTCCCATTTGTCTAGAAACTCTGAAATCTTTGATCATGACTCTGAAAATTGCTATAGATTCCGAGTTGAAGATGCTCAATATCATATTTTGAGAGTTTGGAATTTTAAGCCTCTTGAGTACATTCCTCTCACTCTCATGAACAGCAATTCCAGATAAGGAACTGGTAGCACATGTGGGAATTCGAATACTAGCAGGAAATGCACATCACTTAACAAGTATTGCAGTATCCAAGTGAAATTAATGTCTTATCTCTTTCAGCAACTGACCAGGTTCAACTAAAATGAAGCACATACATACAATTTTCAAAACCAACTATTCCAAAGACATGAAGAGAAATTCTTCTTCAGACTTTCCTTTAAATAAGCAAATGCACTATTTGTAGTTTTCCAGTTTTTCTAGCAGCTGCCTCAGTTTCCATTATATCTTGTATTTCCAAACAACTGCAAAAGCTGGAATAACTTTTATTTTAACCCTCCTAGAACATGTTTTTTGGACAACAGCTTACCTTGAACAATGACATCATCATCCAAATATATTACTTTCTCATGTTGCTGGATAAGCAAAGGAAGATAAAATCGAACGAAGTTCAGCTATTAAACAGAAAAAGAAAGTAAAGGCTAAAGAGTAAGGCTGTTAAATGTATTGGTCTCATGCATCTGCCTCTATTAACAAGCACTTTTAATTTCTCTCTTAATTGAGAACTTGCCAGTAATCATTTTCTTCCTCCCTGCCAGCCTTACTAGTAGCTTGTATCCGTTATTCTCGTTATTATTTATCCCTATTTTATTAACTATGGCCCTAACCAAGCAGCCCAAAACTGTTGCTTCTTCACAAAATCACAGCATTGTTAAGGTTGGAAGGGGCCTTTTAAGGTCAACTTGTCTGAGCCCTCTTGTCCAAGCAGGTTGCCAGGGACCATGCCTAGCTGGGTTTTGAATTGCTCCACAGAGGGAGACTCAACAGCCTCTCTGGGCAACCTGCTCCAACGTTTGACTACTCTCACCATTTAAAAAAAAAAAAAAAAAAAAAAAAAAGTATTTTCTTGTGCCCAGAGAAAATTTCACGTAATTTAATTTGTGCTCATTGCCTCTTTTCCCTCCCCTTGGGTATTGTCCTGGTTTGGTGTAAAACAGAGCT
>NW_008590523.1:11642-31432 GCF_000691845.1 Merops nubicus | reverse complement strand
TGTCAAAGGCTTTGCTCAGGTCCAGTACCAACCCTGGGATACCCATCTGGAGACCAGCTGCCAGCTGGGCTTCAAGGCAAGGGCAAAAACTCCTGGAAGGGAGAGCAAGGAGGAAGCTGGAGAGCTGCAGCTGCTCACAAAGCCTTGCCTGGGTGGGAGTGCTTCCTGAAGCTGCCCATGCTGTCGCAAGGTGGCTGAACAGCCTCTGGTCCCTGCGCACCAGCTCATCGTGGGGCTGCACATTTCACAGCCTGGGTTGCTCTGGGTGCTGTGGCCACCAGCAAGGCAGAGCTGCCAAGTGCTATGCTCTGTTAAAGAGCTGCCGCAGCGGGAAGGGAGGGGTCAGTCCTGAGTTGAGGATGGTGCAGAGGGAAGACCTTGGGGTGGCCTTGGGGCTGCAGAGCAGGGAGCAAACGAGGCCAAATGGATTTATGGTCTAAAGCTGCTGAACTCCATTGCTGTAGTGGCCCATGGAGTGCAAACGAATGTGTGTATGACCACGCAGACACCTGCATGTCCATGTGAAAACATGGGCAGTGACCTCAGACCCTGCAAGAGCCCCACACAGCCTGGAGAGTCTCTGTGTGGATGGGTGGGAGAAGGCAGGACCTAAGCCTAGGGGGTTTGTATCTCCAAAGCAGGCCCATGGGGTGAAAGAAGGGAGGACATTGCAGTCCTGGGGATGGAGGAGTTCCAACAGGCTGCGTGGGAAGGAGCAGATTGCTTGCCCAGCACCACTGAAGAGGGACCCAGCCCTGTCCAGCCACATTTCTCTCTGCACCTGAGAGATGGGAACATTTCTCTTCCTAGTTGGACAGGCTGGAAACATGAATGGAAAGTGCTTTCTTGTCTTCTGCAGCAGCCCCTGGGGTCAGTGTTCAAGCTGAACAATAGTTCAGCCACTCAAGAGCTTGCTGGTCACCATTACATGTTCCCTGCAAGCCACCACCTGAGCTGAGATGGGTTCCCAGAACTCACTTGCCCTTGCACTCACTCAAGGCTCAAAACAACTCCTTTCACCACTGCCCTTGGCTCTTTTGGACACAAGATCTGGACTGGGTGATGTTGCAGGGAGTCTGAGCACCCAAAGAGAGAGAGATGAAGGTGACTGTAGTGAATCTAAAGCCACATATTAATTTGACCTTGTCTCTGTCACATCTTGTTTAACTTCTCTTCATGAACACTGACTATGAAACATCCCATGGCTGGAGCCACCTTGAGTTTCTGGCCAGGCAGTAGCTATCTCAGGAGCAGTTTTGTGGTGTGACCCTAAGGTACAATAGCCTCATCCTTCCCATCCTCCTTGGAAGAAGTGTCAGGATCTCAGCAGCAAGCAGGAAGGAAAATAGTGGTGCTTCTCTGGAACCATCAGAGATGTCACCCTAACAAGACCTTCAAGATGGACTTTATAAAGTCATTTTGCACGAATATCAAGAGATACTGGAGCTGGCTGGGCTCTGGGTGCATCCTCATTGCACAGTGCCTTCCAGGCCCTGCTGGAGGGGCTGGCTTGAACCTGCACCCTGGGGTTACTGGTGTAACCCAGCTGTCCTGCAGCATCCAGCAGTTGCTGGTAGTGACTTGTCACACGTGGTGTAGTTGGGCACAAGCTTTCCTTAGCTATGGGATGCCGTCAGCTCGTGGTGGCCCCATGGCTGACATGGAGTTCCATTCTCTGGGCTGACAGTATGGCCTATGCCTTCTCAAGTGAAAAATGCAGCATCAAGAGACAGACTTGTTCTTCTCAAGGTTGTCCTGTCTCTGGGAAGTTCTCCCAGGGCACTGCTAAGATGGGTACTACTCTTGGCCATACTTTGTCCCTGTGCATGGGGGGGTCATGTGTGACATGGGGGATCATCACACCACCAACCCCTGGGATCCCTGCATGCCCCACAGCCACCAGCTTCATGAGCAGGGGTCTCTCCAGAGCTTGGTGGGGCCAGGGCATGCACGGGGTCCTGGTTGGGGTATGGTGAGAAGAACCCAGCTCCCATCCTGGCAATGTCTGAAAAAGGACTTCCTGGTCCCTTCCTCCTCCTCCTTTCATTCTCCGGGTCAGATTTCTAAATTCTCTGAGTGCCTTTACACACTGGAGAGTCGAGATGTGGGATTTACAAGCCAGGAGTTGGGTTGCAGAGCTTTGCATGTGGGTTTTCATGGTGCTGTTAATGAGCTTGGATGCCTCAGCAGGACGAGCTTCCAACCCCTCCAGAGCTGGAGAAGAGCATCCAATCCCCTCTGCAGCAATTGCCTCTGCTCCTCTGAGAATCAGCTTTGAAAGGCTTTGCAAATGGAAATGAAAAATGTTTTTCCTACTGAGAAATCATTCTGCTTTGGCTTTATGAGAACTGCAGCGCTGGCTCCCCTCAGATCCCTGTTCCACCAGGGTTTATCACCTGGAGAATGAAAAAGAGAGGTAAGAGGAAAAGCTAAAGATGGGCTGAGGGTCTCCTGGTCTGGAGAAATCCAACTGAAACAGTTTGGAAGGGTTCTAGGTCCTACACAGTGTTAGGAGATGGTGTCTGGGAGATGAAGATCATGCCAGGATGGGAGCAGGAAGGTGTTCAGCACCTGAAAGGCATCAGATTCTTCTTGCTCTGGCTGGGCTGCCTCCCCTTTGAGGGACACAGCAAGAAGAAGGAAATCCAGAGAGACTGAGATTCTGACCCAGGAGGTGGTGCAAGGCATGAAACACCCCGGGGCTGCAGGGACCCCAGATGCCAAGTATGGTCCCAGAGTCCCAGGACTTCAGAGGCTACCCTAGAGCCTCAGGGCTTGCAAGGACCCACAGGGGCCCCAGTGAGACCCCAAAGCCTAGGGGCTACAGAGATCTCCGAGACTCCAGTGACTCTTCAGCCCCCCAGTGACACCAGAGCTCTGGTGCTGCAGTGAGTCCCGTGGCCCCAGTGAGACACCAAAGTTGCAGGGACCTCCAGAGACCTGGTGAGACTTCAGAGCCACTGTGAAACCCCAGAGCTACAGAGACCCTTGGGTGCCTGGAGGGACCCCTGGGTGCCTGGAGGGACCGTAGTGTCCCCAGACCTGTTGGAACCCCCTCAGACAAGTCCTTCAAGTCCAACCCACCCAAGTTAAAACCCACCCGCAGCTTCCTTGGGCAGTGCCGCCTTGTCACCGGCATGAGGACAATGTCCCCCACGTAGGTGACAAGCCCAGTCGAGGGCCACCGTGTCCAGGGACCCTGCTCGCCCTGCGCTTGCAGTCTGGTGCTTGCCCACTGGGTGTCACGCGTGCTCCACGGACGACAGCGACATGGGCAGCACCAGAAAAGGCCAGAGGGAGGAGCAGAGCCAGTCCCCGGGAGGTGACAGTCGCAGCTCCTCTGCTGCTTTTTTTTCCAGCCGCAGGGGCGATATGTCCCCCCTGCTCCACGCTGGTGCCACCAGCTCGTCCACGGAGGTGGAGATGGTGGCTGTGGCTGCTTCTGACCTGGGTGCCCCACAGAGGTGCCAGGTGGGTGCTGGCCACTGCCCTACATGCCTTCCCAGGGTGGCATCAAGGGTGGCTTCACCCCCCGTTCTTAGTGTCCCTTGCTGCTGAGAGCTGTCTTGTGGCACCCTAGGAACAAGCTGGTCTGGCCAGCTCAGAGAGGAAAGTTTGGGGGGACTTGCACCCCAGGTTCCCAGGACACCTGCTATTACAGGACCCAGTTAAAGGTCCCCATGATAGTGGACATGCTGGGGGCCTGCTCCTCCCAGTGCCAAGGAGCCCAGAGAGGAACACACCCCACCCTACCCCCCCACCCCCCGCATAAATATTACCATTAAGCAGAGGATGGGATGAAAACCCCCAAACTCTCCTCCTCCTTGCTCCTTTAGAGTACAGGAAGCACAGAGGGGTGGGGATTACTCCCTGCTCACACATGCCATGAGTTTCAGCTTCAGCTAAAAGAAACCCAGTGATGGGCAAGGTGTGGGATGTGCTTCCTGGGGTGTGGAGACCCACAGCAGGCCTGCCCCATTGCAGATGGGTCAGAAGCTGGACATTTGTGGGTGGCTGACATGCATGGCCAGATGGTGTGGCCTCTGTGCCAGTGATGGCTTCTGTGCCACCGGTTGGGTGGAGGAACCACAGGTACCTGATGGACATCTATGCATGTAGCAGGATCCCATAACATGTGGGGCATCATGGGTGGGTGTAGCCATGGAGCAGTGACTTGCTCATGGGATCCTGCTACATGATGGATACAGAGTCATGGGACCATAGCATTGTTTTGGTTGGAAGAGACAATTTTAAGATCTTCAAGTCCAGCCGTTCCAGACTGTGTGCTAGCTCCTGGCTGCCCAGACTCCATCCATGCTCCACCATGGCTTTTCCCAGCCTGGCAGACAACACTGTGGTGCCCACAGCCCCATGTCTGCCAGGCCAGGGCTTGTTGACGTGGCATCCCAGCTGGGCATCCGGATGATTTAAAAGGATTGTGAAAAAAGGAGTTATTTTTTCCCCTTTCAGCTACAAGTCACTACTTGGGGAAGGATGTTTAATTATCTTCGTCACCCTCTTAAATCTTTTTGTGAGAGTGTTTGACTGCAAATCTCTACATCCTTTCAAAGTTGTTGGCTAGCATGTTGCACAGGGGTACAGTAAATTAGCTGGGGGCAGGGGGGCACCCCGTGCTGTGTGTGGCTGGTGCTCCCCTGCCCTGGGGCTGTGCTGGGGGGGTAGCAGCAGGGAAACCCCCTGCTAGCTGGGTTTTAGGGATGGTGTCCCCTCCAGATGTGGGCACTACCTGGTGATCACATCCCAGGACATGTCCCATCCCTGAGGGTCTGGCTGCAGCAGGTAATGCCACAGGCTGGCAGCTCCTGTGGGGTCCAGGACCAGGCAGGATCCAGGGGACATGGGACAATCAGGGTCACCCCAGGTTGAGGACCCCACAGGAGCTGCCAGCCTGTGGCATATGTGGCATTATAGAATTATAGAATCACAGGCTGGAAGGAACCTCAAGGATCATCTGGTCCAACCTTTCTTGGCAAAAGCCTGGTCTAGACAAGATGCCACTGCACACTGTCCAGCTGGATCTTAAAAGTGTCCTCCTGCACCATGCGGTCCATCCTTCCCTCTGTGGCACGGTCCCCCCAGCATAGTCTTGCTACACCCCCTCATAGCTGGTGGGATCCCCCAGGGTGATGCACTATCATCACAAACCAGGATAGCATTGAGACATCTGCACATAAAGATGCCAGGTCCACTTGAGCATCCCCAAACTGCCCAGACCTCCTTGAAGGCAGATGGGAGAATGGGTGGGTGTGCTGAGATTCAACACGCTCAGTGCAGGGTGCTGCTGCCATCCCTGGGGCAAGAGCTACTGAGCCTGTGGGCACAGAGCTGGGTGCTGCAGGGTGGGTGGCTGTGGGTCAGTGAAGGTGCAGGATGGAGACTGGGCACAGCTGTGTTCCTCAACCCCTCCTCTGCTGGTGGACACAGAAAGAGAGTCGTAGCCCTCCCTTTGCCCACAGCAGCACCCCTGACAGCCAGTACCCAGTACCCATCACCCACCGTGCCCTAAGACCCCCATTCCTCCTGGGAAACCATCAGAGCCAGAGCTGGGCTGGAGGCCTGAGATACACGGGAATAAAAGCCACCCTCCTGATAATGCCTTTTATTGGACTAGGTGACACGCAAGCTTTAGGGGATAGCAGGAGAATCCTCTCGGCTCAGCCGCAGAAAGGATTTCCACAGCCCTCCCGGCGCCTTGTCAGCGCTCGGCTGCGAGTCCCCGAAGAGTTATTACCTCCTGACGCTCCCCGCTCTGCCTGCCGGGAGCTGAATGGAGTCCCTGCCCCCTGTTTGCTGCTCAGGAAGATTATGACGCCTTTGAATAAGCTCTGTGGAGCGCTGCTGCCGACGCATCAGACAGGGGCTAATCAGAAAATTAGCAGGGAAAGAAAAGTTGGTGGCAGGAACTTATTTCCAGTGCGGGCGCATGAGGCGGCAGCTGCTGCTCCGGCACCCAACCCTGGTCCTTGCCTGTGTTCGGAGCAAAGCTGTCCTAGGAATGCAGCAATGAAGCCTTCTAAGATCATCCAGTCCAAGCATTCCCCCAGCACTGCCAGGTCCCCACTGACCCGTGTCCCTCAGCACCACATCTCCATGGCTTGGAAGCCCCTCCAGGGATGGGGACTCCACCACTGCCCCAAGGGGATGTGTCTCCCTGCACACATGGTCACACACATGTGCACCCCTCTCTGCTTTTGTAGCACAGACATTTCTGAGCAGGAGTGCACGTTATACCCATGCACACAGAAGGCTGCCCACGCTCTGGCACATGCTTGCACAACACGTGCAGACATGGGCGTATCTAGAAAATTTATCTATATATAATCATAGACTCAGACTCATAGAATCACAGAAGCACAGAGTGGTTTGGGTGGGAAGGGACCTTTAAAGGTCATCTAGTCCAACTCCCCTGCAGGGACCAGGGACATCTGCAACTAGAGCAGTATTGGGCCAACACTTTCTGTTTGACCCCCAGAAAATTACGGTGATGGCACCTTCATAGAAGGGGTTTCAGAAAAAGGTTTGTGGTCAGTAAGATGGCCTTTCACAGAATCACAGAGTGGCTTGGGTGGACAGGGAGCTTTCAAGGTCATCTAGTCCAACCCCTCTGCACTGGGCAGGGACATCTGCAACTAGAGCAGGTTGCTCAGAGCCCCGACCAACCTCACCTGGAATGGTTCCAGGGATGGGGCAGCGACCACCTCTCTGGGCAACCCGGGACAGGGGCTCACCACTCTCTACATCAATTATTTCTCCCATCTCTTTAGTCTAATTCTCCCCCTTTTAGTTTAAAACCATGCCCCCTCATCCTGTCACAACAGGCCCTGTTGATGTGGCCACATATGGGTTCCTCAGGACCTCTCCAGTCACTGGCTGAGCAGTGAGAGAGGGATCTTCATTGTGCCACTGATGCAGTGCGCACTCAGGACAGAGTTTTGACCTGCTGGTGTGACGTCAGTCTCCATGCCACTGTGCCATCTCAGGGCGCAGCCCCCAGGAGCATTGCCGGACACCCTTGGGTGGTCCCTGCCATCCTGCCCTGTGCCACAGGGAAGTCCATGGGACAGGGTTCATGGTGGGTAGGGGGGCAGCGAGCCGTGCTGGATGCCTGGGAGTGATTAAAATGAGCTGTTTGTTTTACTTAAGCACAACCGTCAGGGAGAGTTACAGGGCACTGAGCTAGAAAATAGCATTTACAGAACCTGCCTCCTGACACCCCCTGCCCTGACCTTTGCAAACTTCATTAGTGCCATGTAGATGGGTGTATGTCCAGCCCGGAGGGCGCACAGATTGTCAGGGTAGGGACCCCTTCCCACCTCCCCCAAGCCCTGGTAGCTTGCTGACATCACAGCTCCTCCGCTGGACCCCCAAATGCAGCCATGCCCCAGCGCAGGTGTCTCCATGGGACACCTGAGTCCCCTGTGACTCGGTACTGGTGGCACTGACAGCAGGGGGACATAGACCATGGTAGGACCCCTGTCCCCACAGGGCTGTACCCAGTGCCCTGTGCTGCTGCCAGCCCCACTCGGCCACAGCCATGTTTCAGGGATGGCCGATCCAGCCGTAGCAACAGTTGCTATGTTTCCCTTTTCCCATTCTCCCTTTTCCCGACTCCAGCGACTTCCCATGGCAGCTCTGGTGCTGCCGGGAATGTGTTTACAGGCAATTAAAGCTCATTAATTGCACTGAAGCAACAGAGGCCCCGTGGCAACGTGTGGGGGAGAGTCCTGCAGGGGAGAGAGCGAGATCCAGACAGGCCAGGCACATCCAGGGTGAGGTGGGGGGCAAGCAGGGGTCTGCACCCCTCTGGGGTGATGTAGGGCTGAGCTTGTCCTGGAGGGATCCTGGGGCTGGCAGCAAAGATGATGGAGAACATGCATGGGCATTGCGACAGGTCTCTTCCACTCAGCAGTCCCCCATGGATGCCACCAGCCTCTGAGCATCAGAAAGGGGATTGAGTCCCCAGCTGCCTCCTCTCTGGGGGGGATCCTGGCCCTGTTTCCCCACCCAGCACTTTGTCGTGGGGCTGAGATTAGCTCCGTGCTCTGCAGGTGGGAGTCAAACTGGGCTCTGCTTGAGGCTCTTGCCCGCACGTGTCTGAGCAGTGCTGGCACAGGCAGGGGCCGAGCTGCTGCTCCCGAGCTGCCGCACCCGGGCTGCTGCCCCCGAGCTGCCGCACCTCAGAAAAACAATAGCATTTGGTAGCAGGGGGAGAAAAATCTTCTCCAGAAGGGATTGAAATGAAGCTTTGATTGGGAGCAGATGCAAGAGATAAGAGAGGGAGGCAGGTACCCGTGTGGTTGCGGCACGGGGCCAGACGCCAGCCTGCTCCTGGTTCCTTGCTGCAGGGAAAAGGGAAGAGTCCCTGGGGGTGGTTAGTGCTCGGCCTCTTGCTGCCCTGCCTGCTCCAGGGCTGCCTGGGTGGCTGCTAGCATGCCCGGGTTGGTAACAATGCCAGCACTGGGCATGGGAGTGGGTGGAGGGTGTATGAGAAGCGACTGAGGGCAGGGTGCAGGGTGCTGGGTGCAGGGTGCTGGGTGCAGGGTGCTGGGTAGACTGGATGCTGCCATGGTGGGGCAGAGCTGAAACCCAGCACTAATTGTGCTGATGCTGGAATTCAGGCCCCTGCTCTCCTCCCCATGCAGAGGCTGGTGTGTGTGTGGCTGGGTCTGGGGGTGATGGCAGAGATGCTCAGGGATGTGATACTAGCAGCAGGAGATGGAGAGTGGCTTGGCAGGGTCTTCCCCCTGCACCAGCTCTGCCTCAATCCCCTCCAGCTCTCGTTTACCCATGGGGACATGGCCTGCTTGCAGGGAGCAGGGAGGGGTAGGAGCGGTGTGGAGTTGCCCACAGGTGGGTCTGGGCTTGAATGGGCAAGGACATCTTGCCACACGAATGAAAGGGAAGGGAGCACTCACCTGCCCTTTGGAGACCCCTAGATTCCCCAGCAAGACCTGCAGAGGTTCATCACTTACCTCTGAGGAGGTTCAAGCCTTTTGGAAGGGATGCAGCAAGGTGGGAAGGGTTGCAGAGCTCATCCAGATTCCCCATAAGGCTGCAGGCACCCACCCAGCCCCACATCACTCCATGTCCCCCCCCCTGGGCTGGGCAAGGAAGGGCGGAAGGGATGCAGCAAGGTGGGAAGGGTTGCAGAGCTCATCCAGATTCCCCATAAGGCTGCAGGCACCCACCCAGCCCCACATCACTCCATGTCCCCCCCCCTGGGCTGGGCAAGGAAGGGCCGATGTGGGGCTCCTGGTGAGCCCCAGGACCCAGGCTGGGAGATGACAGGAGTGTCCAGTGAATACTTACGTGAACCAGAACACCGAGGTGCTGGCCACACTGAGGAGCTGTAAGGGGGTCCATCCTGCCTCTTCCCGGAGCTGGGCTCATGCCTGGGTGCTGGGTACCGGCGTAAAGCTGCTTGGCCCGTTTTAACCCTTTCCACACTGCCGCCACCTCCGCCGCATGATTGCCACCAGGCCAGGTCCCCCCTCCCTCGCCCCCCATCATCTGCAGAAGATCCGTCGGGAGGCAACCGGCAGGCGTGCGCACGCTGCGGAGCGGCGCTTTTCTTCTCTAATCTTCTTATTTCATTTTAGCATTTACAATACACCCAGCCGGTAATCCTGACATCAAACACGCCACGCACACTTCCAAGCGGCACCGACGTCAGGCTGCGCGGGCGCTGGCAGGAGCTGGCAGCTCCAACGGCTCGAGATAACACACAGAAGAAAGACAAGGGAAGAGGTTCTGCTAGCACTGTGAGCTGGCACTGGGCGCCGTGTCCTCCAGAGCCCTTCTTCCCCAGGGGCCACACCCAAGGTGACCCCTTGGAGCTGTGGGGTATCTCTGTCAGAGTGCCCTGAGTGCAGGACCTTTAGTAGGGTGGCTCTGTAGCTGGCAGGGCTGGGTTGAGATGGGTACCCGAGCTGTTCAGGGCAGGTTTTGTCTCTAGTGAGACAGTTTGGAGTCAATGCCATCCAAGCTGGCAGACCAGGGGGTGAGGCAGAGCTGGGTGACACTGTTGGTGCTCATCTGGCCACTTTGCCCCCACTCCAGAGCTGTGCACACCTCTGGGATGTTCACAACGCTGGAATATGCCAGAGGTTCTTCCCAGCCTTCACCTTGCTGGAGCACTCAGAGAAGGGCAACAAAGCTGTCGAGAGGTCTGGGGAACATGGCTTGTGAGGAGCAGCTGGGGGACCTGGGGGCGTTTAGCCTGGAGAAGAGGAGGCTGATGGGAGACCTTGTTGCTCTTGACAACCCCCTGAAAGGTTGGAGCCAGGTGGGTGTTGGTCTCTCCTCCCAGGTTACTAGTGATAGGACAAGAGGAAATGGGCTGAAGTTGCCCCAGGGGAGGTTTCAATTGGATGTTTGGAAGACTTTTTTTCCTGCCAGAGTGGTGAGGCATTGGCCTGGGCTGCCTAGGGAGGTGGTGGAGTCCCCATCCCTGGAGAGGTTCAAAAAACGTGTAGATGTGGCACTGGGGTACATGGTTTAATATTGATGGTAGTGTTGTGTTGACTTGCAAATCTTAGAGGTCTTTTCCAGCCTCAATGTTCCTATGATTCTATGATCCTTCGGTGATTAGGTATGGAAGCTGGACCTTAGCTGGGGTACCTGGGGGCCCCATCCCCAATGCAGGGAAGAGTCCCCTCCCCAGTGGGATGGCAGCTGCATGCTTTGGGTGAGAGAGGACGGTGTCTGATACCCGCTCTCCATGGGCACTACCAACAATGGGGCTGCGCAGTGCCCCAGCACCATGCCCCTGGTGGGCTTGCACCAGGGCTGGCTGCAGAACCCACAGGCTGGACAGTCAGTGATGCTCACAAGTCCCCTGAGGTGGTTTTTCTTCCCCAGCCTGGTGTCCAGCACCTAGTTTCTGACTCTGACTGAGTTTCTTTCCAGTTCTGGACTGGATCAGAGGGACAGGGATGAAGAGTAGAGAGAGGCAGAACAGCCTGACAAATCTTTTAACCAACCCTCAGGCCCTGTTGAAGATGAGACATCTGCCCAGCTGCCTCTCATGGGTGGCTTCAGAGGGCACCATGGCAGAGCATCCGAACACCCTGTGCCTGAGTAGTGCCCTGGGCCCATGAAGCTTTACCATCCTCTTCCTCAGCCCACACAGGAGGAAAGAGCCCAGCTAATGTGTGCTCTGCCCAGTGCTAACGGTGCCAGGGGACATTAGGAATGACAGCATGTGGAGAGTGGCAATGTCTCCTTGACTTTAGGGCAGCAATTTTAACTCTGTACTCAGCACTGGTGAGGCTGTCTTGAATCCTGGGTTCAGTTTTGGGCCCTTCACTCCAAGGAGGACCTTGAGGGGCTAGAGTGTGGCCAGAGAAGGGCAACGAAACTGAGGAAGGGTCTAGAGCACAGGGGCAGTGAGGAGCAGCTGAGGGACCTAGGGGTGCTGAGCCTGGAGCAAAAGAGGCTCAGGGGAGACCTCTTGGCTCTCCACAGCTCCCTGAAAAGGAGAACAGGGGGTTGGGGTCTTCTCCCAAGGAACAAGGGACAGGACAAGAAGAACCAGCCTCAAGTTGCACCAGGGTAGGCTGATGTTGGCCCTAAGTAACATTTTCTTTCCCACAAGGGTTGTCCAGGGCTGTCCCAGGCTGCCCAGGGCAGTGGTGGAGTCCCCATCCCTGGAGGGGTTTCCAAGCTGTGGAGATGTGGTGCAGAGGGACATGGGTCTGTGGGGACCTGGCCGTGCTGGGGGAATGGTTGGACTCAGTGATCTGAAAGGTCTCTTCCAACCAAAACAATTCTATGACCCTATAGTTCGTGACCCTGCGCAAACCTCCGTCCCTGCCAATCCCCTTCCCTGCGTGCCCACACTGTGCCAGGCAGGCACTCACTGGGAGAAGCCCTGGCCCTGCTCTGCCTGCCAGGGGGCTCTCCCCCAAGGAACAGTCTCAGGTCTAATCCTCGTCTTGATATTTGGGATTTGAAGTAAGTAGCTTTTTTTTTTTTTTTTCCTTCTAAGGCAGAGAAGAGCTACGACTCAATAGGAATTAATTTGCCTAATTAGTGTCTTTGGGAAGCTCTCCCTCCTGCGCATGCCCCTGAGGGGGGATTTCAGGGCTTGGGCACACATTTTGAAGGCTGTGCCTGATGGGGTGCTGCCCAGACCCCTCCATCTACCTGGTCCAGTTGCCCCTGCCCCAGTGCCCTGCAGGACCTGACCCGGGGTGCAGCTGTCGAACATCAGGAGATGCCCATCACCGTGGTGGCACCCACCAGCCCCACGGTGTGCCGAGCCCGGCCAGGGGGTGCGGGAGCAGGCGAGTGACAGGGAAGATGAATGGTTTTAATCACACCGCTTACAGGGCACCATCTGAAGTTTCGTGTAAGTTATGATAGCGACAGTTTGCACGAAAATTGTATTTCCAGGCTTCATTGACTGGCTTAATGAGAATCTTTACGTGTCAGATATTAAATTAAGAAATTAAAGAGCTGTTTCGGTGTGTATAGACTTCTTCCCTCACACCGAGCTGCTTCTTCCAGATCAATCAGGAACGCGCCTCTAGAAAAGATGGGAAAAGCCTTTGATTTTCTGTCACTGGGGGAGTGAATCTAATGCGCTTTGGCACCTAATTCATGTTTTATTAAAAGGCATGAGGTGGATGCTGCTGGCCCCCGCCTCTGCCCGCTGCCCTCTCCCCGCCTGCGCAGCTCCGAGAGGAGGGAGCATCCCCAGCTCTGCCATCCTCTGCTCTCCGTGCTGCCCGGCTGTCACCCCGTGTCCCAGATGCCACCATCCTGGGGCTCACGTGATGCTGAGCACACAGGCGGTGCAGGGCACTGCATGTCCTGGCTGGGAGGTTTTGCTCTGCTAGCCAGAGATTAAGGTCAATTTGGAAAAAACCACGCTGGCATCACTAGGTTGGAAAATACCTCCTGTGTGGCATCCCTGCTGTTGTCTCCATACTGCCTGAGTTTGACCTGAATTTGACAATTGTTTTGGTCTTCCCTCAAATTTGGCCAAGAGCTCACCAGCTGGTGGGGAAAGGGGAAGATGTCACGGCCATGGAGAGGGACTCAAATGTCTGGAGGACATGGAGCCTGCTCTGGTCACCAGCAGGATCTCGGGAATGGGGAGCAGGAGTTATGAACCAGAGCAAGATGAGGAGAGTGAATCACCCAGTGCCACGCCATGGACACTGAAGAGCAACACCCAGCACAAGGATGCTGGAGAATAACCCCCGGACTAGGGATCCCAGGGAGAAACATCCCTGGACAGGGACATCCAGGGACACCAGATATCAGTGCCCCTGGGTGAAGACACCCACATCCCCATTCAGAGGCACCCAGGGACACTGGAGGTGACCCTTGGGGCAGGGACATGCTGGAACATTGCAGAGAAACTGGGGACACAGGCCAGGAGGAAGTCCAGCTGGGATGTCTCCCTGTTTCCTCATTCACCTTGTCTCTGCAACGTCACAGAAGAGCCTGGGGTCACCTTAGCCCTTGCCACCATCTCTGGTGTCCCCAGGAAGGGGACAGAGGAATTGGGGGCTCTCTTTGGCCAGGAGGATGCTCAAGTGAGCTCCAAGCCTTGGGGATCATCATGAGTGGATGAGATCCCACCACCTGGGTGCTCTCCAAGTCCCCTCACTGCATCTCCACCTTCCAGAGTCCAAGGTGAGGAGGGAATGGCTGTCACGGCAAGAAAATTCACACCTCCCAGCCCCTGAGCGAACCATCCATCTTCAGCATCCAGCGTTGGCCCCGGCTTCTCCTTGTGTGGGGAAATTTTGAGTAAACAGCTTAATTTGGCACTTATATGAGCAGAGACATTGTTCGTGGTGTCAACTATTGGTCTGCATCTTTATGGCCCCATCAGTCACTCGGACTTTTTCATTTTTTGATATTACAATCGGAAGGGATAAACCTCCCAACCGCCCAGGGTTGGGCTCGCCCTGCCTGTCCCCAAGCCCCTAGGCTGGGGACCCGGTGTCCCCTTGGGACACTGGTCCAGGTGCCATCAGCCCTTTTCCCACTGCAGCATTGCTCCCACAGGGAGCATGGGGGGAGCTGGAGCCACAGTGCCCCTGACAATGAAAACCGGGATGCCATCAGGATAGAAACGGAGTCAGCACTGGGATCCACAGGCGCCGTTGTCCCCAGGCGATGGCCGGGCTTGCTGAGATGCCGTCACTGCCCGTATTACCTGCATTACCTGCACCACAGCCCCAGCCCAACCACACTCGTCTCCTTCCTGCTCCTCCTGTGCTGTGGAACATGAAGGGAGAAGAGGAAATGGCCTCAAGTTGCACCAACTGAGGCTGAGGCTGGCCCTGAGGAACAATTTCTTTCCCTTGAGGGTTGTCCAGGCCTGTGTCAGGCTGCCCAGGGCAGTGGTGGAGTCCCCATCCCTGGAGGGGTTTCCAAGCCATGAAGATGTGGTGCTGAGGCACATGGGTTTGTGGGGACCTGGCAGTGCTGGGGGAATGGTTGGACTCCAGGAGCGGAAAGATCTCTTCCAACCAAAACAATTCTATGACTATATGGGCTGTGTATGCATGTACATACACTTCCCAGGTGATCGTTTTAAGCTCAAAGACAGAGATTCGGACTAGATAGGAGGAAGAAATGTTTGACTCTGGGGGTGGTGAGCCCCTGGCACAGGTTGCCCAGAGAGGTGGTTGATGCCCCATCCCTGGAACCATTCCAGGTGAGGTTGACCAGGGCTCTGAGCAACCTGCTCTAGTTGGGGATGGCCCTGCTCCCTGCAGGGGGGTTGGACCAGATGACCTTGAAAGCTCCCTGCCCACATAAACACTCTGTGCTCCTATACAGGCCATGTTTGCACGTGTACATGCATGTACCTCCCTGCCATGTTCCCACAGGCTATGGGATGTCCGTGTACATTGTATGCACACACATACCTGAGCTCTTGGGTGTGATGACTCAATGCTTGCAGGAGACCATGTGTGCATGTGTGTGTGTGTGTGAGTACGCTGAGCCGTGCCGTTCTGGTTGTTGCTGTGGCAGGGGGCTGGAGGATGCCCTGTGGTTGACAGGGCTCCAAAGAGCAAGTGACAGCAGGATGGGAAGTGAAGTCAGTCAAACAATTCCCCCTCCCTTGCATCGCTCCACCACAGTCATTAATGGTCTGTCATATCCCCTGCTGACAGGTAAGGATAGGCGCCTGATGCAGATTGGCAGGGAACAAGGTGCTCGGGGGCTGTGGTTTTGGGGTTGCTCTGCCTGGCTGCACTCCCCCAAACCCACCACAACCCCTGCCCCCGTGCCCAGGGTGGTGTGCAGCCCTTCCTGTGCTCCCCAGAGGCTGTGGAGCTTGCTGGAGGGATGCGAAGGCCCTGCCAGCCACCCTGCGCTGGCGAGGGTCCCTCCAGCCCCAGGGTGCCCTCAGGGTTGGCTGCAGCCTGAGTGACAGCCTGTCACCCTAATGAGCCCCAGTGCCAGGCAGGATGGCTGACACCTGCGGCCACCTCCTCAGGCCGTCCCTGGGGGCTTGCCACCACCACACATCGCTGGGGGAGGTCCAGGGCCAGCAAGGGGCTGACACTGATGCCATCTTTTCTCCTGAATGCCAGGGAAAAGCTGCCTGGGTTTGCCTGATTCTGCAGTTTTGGGGCACCAATTTTCCTAGACAACACAAAAGCTCCAGGAGGTGCAGCCCATCCATGCTCGCCAGTGTACAGGGTCATGCTGCCTGCCCAGACCCACGTCCCACAGGGACCAGTGGCATCCAGGAGCGTCCCCTGACTGGTCCCAGAGCTCTGGGGTAGGGCAGGAGGGGATGGAGAAAGGATGAGCCTGGGCAGGGCTGCAGATGGTGGGGAGTACTGGTCACTCAGCACTGACTCTGGAGCACCCTTGTTGTGTCACAGGATCACCCACTTGCCTCAGCATTTATAGAGCATACTCCTGCCTTAACCCATCCCTTCTAGAGCATCCTCTGCCTTAGCAACACCATTTCTGGAGCAGCCTCCCACTCCAGCAGCAGCATTCCTGGAGCATCCTCTGTCTCGGCATCATCGTTTCTGGAGCACCCTGTGCAGCATCGTTGCAGCTCTGCTCCCGGCGCCAGCCCCAGCTCCTGCCTCCAGCCTTTGAAATAAGGAGGGGCCCTTAGTCCACATTCTCCTGTCTCCTATCTCTCTTCCTTCCTCCCACACTACCTCTCGCACACTCCCTTGAAGACACACGCCTAATCCGCTTGTTAGCCTATCCCTTCATCTAAAACCAATATGTGGCTGAATGCTGGAGATAATTAATTGATCAATTAGATAGCTGCCTGTGCTGGTGGCACGGGACACACGTGCCAGCCCCGCTGCAGCACGACTCCCCGGCACACATCCTGTGCCTGCACGAGCGGGTGCTGTGATTCACACCCAGTCGTGCTCAGTGTGCTCACACCCAGCCATGCACATCTGTGCCTGCACTCTGCTGTTTAGAGGGTGCTGAGCACCAGTGCTGAGCTCGGGGTGTCACGCACCATTCCCACATCACCTCCCAGCTCCTGCATCCCACTTCTTGCCCTGATTTGCTTGCCAGCCGCATGGACTGCGGTCAGGGGGATGAGGTTCAGCAAGGCCAAGGGCTGGGTCCTGCCCTTGGGTCACAACAGCCCCCTGCAGTGCTGGGAGGAGAGTGGCTGGAAACTGCCCAGTGGAAAAGGACCTGGGGTTGCTGGTCAACAGCCAGCTAAACATGAGCCAGTGTGTGCCCAGGTGGCCAAGAAGGCCACCAGCATCCTGGCTTGGATCAGCACTGATGTGATCAGCAGGACCAGGGCAAGGATTGTCCCCAGGGACTTGGCACTGAGGAGGTTACCCCTCAAATCCTGGGTTCAGTTTTGGGCCCCTCACTCCCAGAAGGACCCTGAGGGGCTGGATTGTGGCCAGAGAAGAGCAATGAAGCTGCTTGGGAAGGGTCTAGAGCCCAAGTGTGGGGAGGAGCAGCTGAGGGACCCGGGGATGCTGCGTCTGGAGCAAAGGAGGCTCAGGGGAGACCTTCTGGCTCTCCACAGCTCCCTGACAGGAGGCTGGAGCCAGGGGGGGGTCAGGCTCTTCTCCCAAGGAACAAGGGATGGGACAAGAGGAAATGGCCTCAAGTTGCACCAGCTGAGGTTGAGGTTGGATTTTAAGAAAAATTTCTTTCCCAAAAGAGTTGTCCAGGGCTGTGCCAGGCTGCCCAGGGCAGTGGTGGATTCCCCACCCCTGGAGGGGTTTCCAAGCCGTGGAGATGCGATGCAGAAGGACAAGGGTCAGTGTGGACCTGGCAGTGCTGGAGGAATGGTTGCACTCAATAATCTTCAATGTCTTTTCTAACCAAAACAATATTATGTCACATTTGCAGGGGTACCATCAGAGGGAAAAGGCCACCAGCCAAGATGACCACAGGGCATGGAGAGCTCACGGGTCTGGGACCATCCTGTCCTGGCACAGGGACACAGTCAGGTAGTGAGTGCTGCCATGCAATGGGGCTGCAGATCCAGTGACGTCTCCCAGACCAGTGTGGATGTGGGCAGGTAATGGGCCAAACTGTCACCATGCCCCAGAGCTGTGTGACACTGCAAAGCTGGGGGATGCCCACTGTGCTTCCTGGGAGGTAGGAGTGATCCACATCCTACCTGGGGACTCCTGCCTGGCTGAACAGGACCCTCGGAATGCTGAGCACACTGTGGGTGACCTCCAACTTCCCACTCCTCCTGGGTGCTGCTGGGTCTGGGTGCTCCCAACCGTTGTAGAGCACAGGGTGCGATGCTGAGCACCTGGGGGGGTCCCAGCTGTCAGGGTGGGTGCCCCAGCACCCAGGGTGGGGTGACAGGCAGGGCTGCCAGGGAAGCAGGGTGCCGCAGGGAAGTAAATAATGCAGCAAACCCTTGTCTACCAACCCCCTCCTCCATGGGCTTTGAAAAGCAACACATTACCCTGATCTCCAGACATGAGTTTTTGTCACCAAACAGGGTGATGAGGAGACTTTGAAGCAAATACAAACACCGGGAAAGGGAATACATAAGAAGAGAGTCGCGTGTTCTCTTCAGAAAACAATCGCGGTGTCAACTCTGTGGAGCAGCTCCGCGGAGGGGAAGCTGCTAACCATGAATCTGACAGCCCCTAACACCAGGAAATTATCATCAAAATAACGAGATCCTCCCTTCCCTGCCTGGCCTCCGGCACTGCGGGGAGCCCAGGGTGCCCCTTCCCCTCCTCCCCTCACACCCCACCTTGTCCCACGTGCCCCCACCCCTGAGACCCAAGGGGTGCCCTGTGGTGGCATCAACGTCCCTGGCACGCCTGAGCTGCTCTGGGCCCACTTGTGTTTGGCTCTTGCCAGGTGCTCACCCCTTGCACACTCCTTGCACACACCCCTTCTACACCCACTTGCAATTCTACTCGTGCACTATGCACACACTCACACCATGCCCAGGTGCTCACCCCTTTCACACTCACCCCTGCACACACTTGTGTTTCCACCCATGCCCTGTGCACACACTTACACCTTGCCCCTTGTATACTCACCCCTGTCACACTCACTTGTATGTCCACTCGTGCCCTGTGCATACACTTACACATTGCCCAGGCATTCACCCCTTGTACACACATCTTGCACACTCACCCCTTGCACCCGACCTGCCACTTTCACGTCCACTCGAGCCCCATGCACACCCTCACACCTTGCCCAGACGCTCGCCTCTTGCACACACTGGCACACCCACCTGTGCCCCATCCTCTTGTTCACACATCGCACACTTCCCCCCTGCAGTCCTACCCATGCCCTACCTGTGTGTTCCCCCCAACATCCTCCTTGAAGCCATGTGAGTAAATTTCTATGTCCTACATGTACGTAAAGGCAGCACTACCCATAGCAGGGCTGACATTACCATGTCCTGACAGGCTCCTGATGGATTTTGCTTGGGCATCGAAGGTGCCTCGGCAAATTGGGCAGGATTTTAGGGGTGGTGTCCCCTGTGCTCTGTGAGGGAAGACACTCCCACCCTGTTCACACTAACTCCTGCACAAGCATTTGCTCCCCGTCACATACGCTGTGTGCACCCCCTCCAGCCCTGCACACTTTGTGCACTTATGCCTTGCACACTCGCTCACCTCCCAGGGACATGCTCATGGCTCCTGCCCGTGCCTCCCTCACGTGCATCCTGGCGCAATCTCATTTCTACAATCCCCAAATGTTTCTCTTCCCATCTGGTGCCCCAGGTACTTCTCACCATTTCCTGCACCCCTAGAGCCCAAACTTTGCTCACACCCCGACTCATGTGGGCACACTGTGGACCTGGGCATGCCGGCTCACTGCCCTAGCATCCCTGCAGACACCTCTTCCTATTCCCTTCTTCCGTCTCCGCTCATAACCCATCCATGCGTGCATCCATCCATGCCTTCATCCATCTATCCATCCATCCATCCGTCCATCTGACACCTTCCCGCTCTCGGTGCTGGGCACCCTTCTCCTCTCTCTTTATCTCTGGCTCCCAGCTGCTTATCGTCTCTCCCCGCTGCTCCTTCCATCCCTCCTTCTCCCCATCCCTTGCTCCCACAGCCTCCCATTATCTCTCCCTCGCACACATTCTTCCTCCCTCTACTCATCCTCTCGCCCCTCTCCCCCTCCTCCTTCCCCTCCATCCCTCATCCCCTCCCTCCCTAGCTTTTTTTCCACCCCAACCCTCCCTCCTTCCACCACCTTCTGCGGTCCAACCTCGTGGCCACCGCCCCACCCAGCTGTGCGTGTCCACGCATCCCCCACGCTCACGTGGCCCCTTGGCCCCTCGCCATGGC
>NW_008590523.1:0-11591 GCF_000691845.1 Merops nubicus | reverse complement strand
GGGGCCGGCCCCCCCCGCCCCCGCCCCCGCGCCGCCTCGCTGCCACTCTGAGCGCTCCCGCCTTATAAATTTTACATTATTACCCTCTTTAAAGTATATAAAATAACTATTCATAAATTATTGAGGGGAAATTTAAAATACTACAAATGTTTATAAATGTTTATCAAGAGGTCTTCAGAAGCGAGTGAGCGGAGCCTGAGTGACTTCTTTTTTTTAGCCACCCTATCCCTGCCCACAGGGGGATTTTGGGAGGACCACCAAGAAGGAGGTCAGCGTGGGCTCCCACAGCCACTTTAATTCGTGTCCTCGTGGATGGTGAGGAGCAAATTATCATCCGTGTGCTGTCTCCTCCTGCTAGCGGAGCTCGTGCCCTTCCCGCTACCCGCTGTAGTGTGACCCAGCTCTGGGGCTGCCCCTGGGCCAGGGCAGATGGGCTGACCTGCTGGAACACTTCCTGCTCTGCTGGGGACATGTTCTGCCCTGCTGGGGACATGTCCTGCTCTGCTGGGGAGAAGTCTTGCCCCACTAGGGACATGTCCTGCTCCACTGAGGACACATCCTGCTCCACTGGAGACATGTCCTTCCCCTCTGGGGACACACCCTGCTCTGCTGGGGACATGCTCTGCCCCACTGGGGACAGATGGTGCCCTGCTCGGGGCATGTCCTGTCCTGCTGGGAATGTGTCCTTTCCCCCAGCCCACTGTGTGCCCAGGGGACAGGCTGGCTGAGGGTCCCCAGAGCAGGACAGAGTGATGCTGCTGGTACTGACTGGTCAATGCTGGTGCCTCCATGGCTGCTGGAATCCTGCAGTGCCATGGCAGCCATGGCACAGTGACACCAAGCAATACCAGGAGGCCAGCGGCAAGCTGATGGGAGCGTGTGGAGTGTAGCGAGCAGGATCTGGCCGGGGCTGCCCGTGTTGTGTGGCAAACTGATGGGCCATGCCGTGGACACCAGGTTCATCACCCACCAGTACGGGGTCTGACACTGAGGCAAACACATGTGGTACCTCCCCAGCAAGCACAGCACCTCTGAGACTGGACAGCCAGCAAGGCACAGCATAGCATAGCCATGGCACACCACCTGGCATGGCACAGATCCTGCTCACACTCTGCTCCTCTTCTGGAGGTGCGCCATCCAGGCACATCCTACTCATACCAGTGAGTGGGACAGCTGCATCCCTGTGCAAGATGGTGTCCCTTTAATGATAGGATAAGAAGAAATGGCCTCAAGTTGTGCCAGGGGAGGTTTAGGTTGGATATTTGGAAAAATGTCTTTCCTGAAAGTGTTGCCTAGGCCTGTCCCAGGCTGCCCAGTGCAGTGGTGGAGTCCCCATCCCTGGAGGGATTTCCAAGCTGTGGAGATGTGGTGCTGAGGGACATGGGTTAGTGGGGACCTGGCAGTGCTGGGGTAGCAGATGGACTCCATGATCTGAAAGGTCTCTTCCAATGAAAATAATTCTATGATTCTGTAAGACACAATCATGTGCAACATTAATTTCATTTAGATTAGATTTAAGGAAGAAATTCTTCACCCTGAGGATGGTGAGACACTGGCCCAGGTTGCCCAGGGAAGCTGTGGATGCTCCATCCCTGGAAGTGTTCAAGGCCAGGTTGGATGGGGCTTTGAGCAACCTGGTCTAGTGGGAGGTGTCCCTGCCCATGGCAGGGGGGTTGGAACTAGGTGACCTTTAAGGTCACTTCCAACCTAAACCGTTCCGTGATTCTGTGATTCACGCTGCAGGACATGGACACAAGGATACTAGAAAAGCACAAGACCCTGAAGATGTCCCTTTTTCCCTTCTCTGGAAGCTCAGCACAGCATGAAATCCCTGCCCAGTGCTCTGGGAGCTGTGCCCACCACAGAGTGGCAAAGGAGCTCTGCTGCAAGCCTGACGAGCGGGTCTGCCAAGTGTGCACAACTCGTGCGTGGATGCTCAGTGATCCTAGAGCTTCCAACAGAAGCTGCCTGCAGGGATTGTGTTTAAAGCGCCGGCTGATTGGGGTAATCATGGGAGCACAGAGTGCATTAGCTGTGGAGGTTTATAATGGGAAATTAAAATAAAATTGGATGTGACAGAAAAGTACATGGAAAATTAGTATAAGAATATGAATATTTATGGCTGCAGGAGTGTGTGTTGGGAGAGTGTTTGTCTGTGCTCCCTGTCACCCTCCCCACCACAGGCCTGGGGCAGATCCCAGGGGCAGCACCCAGCTGTGGGACCACGCCAGGACAGGGTCAGCAGTGGTGGGCACAGTGCTGCTGCTACTGCTGTCCTGATCTGGGGGCACTCTTGGGGTGATGGAGGCTGTGGCATCCCAGTTGCATGCCCACGTATTCCTCCTATCCCACGGGAGTGTGTGCAGGGCTGGTGTGTCCTGGCGTTGGTGGTAGCACTGGTGCCAGGGCACATCGATGCTTCCATGGGATAAGACAAGAGGAAATGGCCTCAAGTTGCACCAGCTGAGGTTTAAGTTGGACCTGAGGAACAATTTCTTCCCCTTGAGGGTTGTCCAGGCCTGTGTCAGGCTGCCCAGGGCAGTGGTGGAGTCCCCATCCCTGGAGGGGTTTCCATGGAGATGTGGTGCTGAGGGACACGGGTCAGTGGGGACCTGGCAGTGCTGGGGGAACGGCTGGAGTCGATGGCCTGAAAGGTCACTTCCAACCAAAACAATTCTGTGACTCCATGATTCTGTCACCATGATGGCACAATGGGGACAGCCACAGCTTGGGAGCATCACTGGTGGCAGAGAGGAGGGGATTGACACCGGGTGGTGCTGGCACACAGTGAAGCTCCTCACGCAGGAATTGGGACACTGGGACAGAGCTCAGCCTGCCAGGGTGGCAAGACACAGCTCTGCCCGCCTGGCCGAGCTCTGGCAGCTCCCCAGCAGTGCATGTGAGATGCCACCACCCCCATGGGGACCCTATGCTTCCCCCACCCCTAAACCCCCTGCATGGCTGCCCTGCCACCGGCCCTGAGCAGGACCTGGGGGCAGCTTGCCTCCTGCCCCCTCCTGCTGTCACACTTAGAAGCCATTAAAATAATTGAATGCTTTAAATATTCAGTGCTCGGCTTAAATATTCATCAGCAAAGTTATTCTGATTGCTAAACTGCATCAGCAGAGGCTGGGAAATGGTTCCTCTCCACGGAGCTCCCCCCACCCCTGGGCACAGCCGAGTGCACCCCGACCCTCACATGGGCACATGGGCACATGGGCATGCACACGCGCGGGCACACATGTAAGCACACATGCATATCAATGCATCACACAGATGGATGCCTGCAAACATGTTCCCAGTGCAGCTACTGGGAGCAGTGAGGGGCATTGAGAAGTGTGTTTAGGTGGCTGGTTTGTACTCCCCGCCCTGAGCTGGGCTCCCCTAGCAAGGCTGGAGGGGGGGCACCCAGATCAGCAGCATTCCCATGACTGTCTACTCTGGTATCAGCAGCTTAGATCCCACTCCAGGACGACTTTGGGGGTGTCTCCCACATCCCCACAGCTATGTCACTCACACTCCCATTCAGTTTTGGGTGCCGCAGTAGAATAAAGACATTGAGGTGCTGGAGTGAGTCCAGAGAAGGGCAACAAAGCTGGGGAGGGATCTGGGGAAGATGACTTATGGGGAGCTGCTGAGGGACCTGGGTTTGTTCAGTCTGGAGAAGAAGAGGCTGAGGGGAAACCTTATTGCTCTCTACAACTCCCTGAAAGATGGAGTGAGGTAGGGGTTGGTCTCTTCTCCCAAGGAACCAGCAATAGGACAAAAGGCAATGGGCTTCAGTTGCCCTAAGGGAGGTTTGGATTTGATCTTAGGAAGAATTTCTCTCCTGGCAGAGTGGTGAGGTATTGGCCCAGGCTGCCCAGGGAGATGCTGGAGTCACCATCCCTGGAGAGGTTCAAAAAATGTGTGGACGTGGCACTTCGGGACATGGTTTAGTGGTCATGGTAGTGTTGGGTGATGGTTGGACTTGATGAATTTGGAGATCTTTTCCAACTTTAAGGATTCTATGACTCTGTGGTTCCTGATGAGGAAGTTCTGCGCCCGCTCTGCAGCTGCAGCACCACACGGTGCTTGCCAGGGCTGCGGTAAGAGGTGCTCAGTCTCGGCTGTAGCACCTTGGCAAGCAGGCGATACTGATGCTCCACTTTGGCCACTGTTGGGTGTTACCTTGGTCCTTGAATGCTGATTGGGATGCCTTGAGCTGGGATGTAAAGGGGAAAAGCACCAGTGGAGCATCCCCTGCAAAGCTGGGGGTGAAGTGGGACCTGCCAGGAACCCTGAGAGGAGTCAGAGCTGTGCAGAGCACTGGAGCTCTCCAGCTCCTCTCGTTTTCTGCGGGGCTTGACAGCACTCTGGTATTATCTTCCATTAGGAGACAAAAGATCATTGCCTGACACCTTTGTTCCTGGAACGATGACACTAGGTTAAGAGAAGAGCAAGAGGAGGAGAATCAGGAGCTGATATAACCCATAGCTGGGAGCAAAGGATGCCCTGAAAAGAGGAAAACAACTTGCCAGCGGCTGCAGAACCTCTGCCACCCTCCGGAGGCAGGTGAAACCAGAGCCAGCACTTGCTTTTAAAAGGATATTTCTCTTTCACTGAGATGCACCGAGATGCAGCAGCACCATGTGAGCCTACCGGGAGCTCACAGGACCCTGGCCAGGTGAGTGCACTGGTGCTTTCTCCCCCTTCCGATCTGGAGTCTTGCAAGAAGCAAGATCCAGACTTCAACACCTGCAGGAACTGGGGAATGAATCCATCACATGAAACCTCAGAGCCCCTGAGTGAAGGTCTGTGGCCACCCAGCACCTTCCTGGGTGAAACCTGCCAGCAGCCCTGCGTCCACAGCCCTCACCAGGAGAGCTGTCGGTGGATAAAGAGCTTTTGCCTTTCACCCAAGATGAGTTTTCTCTCCATTGGCTGGCTGGCAGGGCAGGTATTACATGTGGGCGCTGGCTCTGCATGCACACGGGCACTGGCATGTGCAGGCGCACGGAGAACTGGAAACAGCCCTGGCAGAGCTCTGCAAACAGCACTGATAAAATTGTTCCTCATATACCTAAAGCAAGCTTAAGTTGAAGTGATCTCTCTCCGAAGATGGCTCTGGCATCCGTTTCACACGCTAGAGCTGTATCTTTAATCCCAAGGAATCACATACTTTGCATGCGCTTTTGCCAGTCAGATTTGCTCTGTAGCAGGATGAGCCATCAGGGCGTCTGGGTTTGGGGACTTGGAGGCTCCCCACCATGCCTGGGGTTGCCAGTGTGATGGGTAGCCAGATCCTGCCTCTGTCGTGGCTCGTCTGGACCCAAAAGCAGAGCGGAGCAGGGCTGCTGCGTCCCTGCTGGGAAGGAGTCGCTGGTTTATCTGATACGATTTAATCAGCCCTATAATTAGATTAATTTGTTGATTTGATAGCAACCCATTTCTCGCCGTTAGATTTGTTTATGTGTATTTTATGCTTCAGTTTGGCAATAAAATAGGAACTGAGGAGGTGGGAAAGTCCCTCTGTGTGCCCGTGCTCTGCCCCTGTAGAGCGTCTGGGCTGGAGATGCGGGTCCTGGGCTCTGCTGGCTCCTCGTGTGGGGCAGGAATGGGCAGGATGGGCAGATGCAGGGGTGCTGGGAAATGGTCCTCTGTGAGGACGGTGCATCCTAATGGGGGCAGTCAGGGGTGGGATGGAGGTACCTGGGTTGGTCCCCTTGGCAAGAGGCACTCTGTGCCCTGAGATGGGCTCTGCAGAGCAGCCGCTGGATCTGAGGAGCTGCAGCTCCCCATTCACTCCCTGCTTCGTGGGGTCCCTCATGAAGGCCAGACCTGCTTGATGAGGTGGGTTCTATTGTGGTGTGTGGATATGCAGCGCACCCTGCTACATCTCTTCCCTGTGTGTAAGCAGAAGAGCTGCAGCCAGTCCCACCCCAGCCACCTCCCTGCATCTGAAAGCAGCATCCCCAAAAAGGAGAAGAACAACCCCAAAACTTCCTTGTTGGGGGAGGGAGAGTCGATGGGCTGCAGAGCGCGTTGGAAAACAGAAGATGCTCATGCTGACTTGGCAAGCAGGAAGGAAGAGGAGGCTTCAAAAAGGCTTCACTCACCCCTCCAGGCTCCGCTGCCAGCTTGCCCACCCTGGCCGTGTGGCACAGCAGCCAGCAGCTGCTGCTGACAGATGAGGATGGACGTGGAGCTCACGATGCCTTCAGCTGGGCTCTGCACAGCCCCAAGCTGCCACAGGGCCCATCTGACCCCTGCCAGACCTTTTCGTGAACAGAGTGGGAGCAGCACGAGGGTGGGCACAGGGGCAGGATGAGGCCCGATGCTCCTCATCCTCCTCCTCGCTGCTCTCCCCATGGCTGCAGCAGGATGGGAGATGTGTCATGCTGCAGCACCTGAGCATGGCTGTTAGGTGATGGAGCGTGGCCAGGGAAAGGTGATGAAGCTGGGGAAGGGTCTAGAGCCCAAGTGTGGTGAGAAGAAGCTGGAGAACCAGGGGGTGCTGAGCCTGGAGCAAAGGAAGCTCAGGGGAGATCTTCTGGCTCTCCAGAAATCCCTGACAGGAGGCTGGAGCCAGCTGAGAGTCAAGTTCTCCTCCCAAGGAACAAGCAATAGGACAAGAAGAAATGGCACCAGTTTGTGCCAGAGAAATTTAGGTTGGCCCTGAGGAACAATTTCTTCTGTGCAAGCGTTGTCTAGGCCTCTCCCAGGCTACCCAGGGCAGTGGTGGAGTCCCCATCCCTGGAGGGATTTCCAAGCCATTGAGATGTGGTGCTGAGGGACATGGGTCAGTGGGGACCTGGCAGTGCTGGGGGAAGGGTTGGACTCAATGATCTTAAAGATCTTTTCCAACCAAAACGATTCTCCTGTTCTCCTCTATTCCATGGTTCTGTGACTCCCAGTCATGAGACAGCTGCTTGGCCAGGGTAACCCTGATGCCAGCTCAGGGCCACCTCCATGGCAGGTTGTTCCTTCACCTCGCTGGCATCTAACATGGCATCACCATTCGCTGGGCTGGTAGGCACTCTGGCAGCCCTTCCCAGGAGTCTCGCAAAGGGATGGGGCTGAATAACTACAATTAACCACAACGATTTCAAGGAGGGGTGTGGGGAAGGCAGGCAGGAGAAAGGGAAGCAGGAGAGATGTGGAGTGAGCACGAAGGTTTGCCGGAGAAGCTGGTGCGAGGAGCTCTTTGATGGGCAGCTCCTTTGATCAGAGATCTGAATATAGCCCTCACGTTCCCTCCGTGTGAGCCCGCTGCCTAATTACCAAATGGCAGGGCCCCTCTGAGTCCTCGGCACGTTGCTGGAATAGATTTCACCGTGTCCAGCCTGGAGAAGGACATTGATTCTCCTGGCAGCTGCAGCCTCATGCTCAACATTGAGTCCTATTGATTTTTTCTCCACCCCTCCCTTCACTTTTTCCTTTTTCCTTTTTTTTTTTTTTAAAAAAAAGAATTTTCTTTATTTTCATTAAATCATTAATCAGGGAGAAATCTACATTTTTATCATTTCTATGGCTGGAGAGGAAAAGAGGAAAGTTATATTGCCATAGAAACCATTCCCTACCATTCTCAGCCTCCGAGCAGTCCCTCTTGTGCTGTCTCTTGTCAAAAGGCGTAATTGTTGCTCCTGATCTTCACTGCTCAATTAGCAGTGATGTCTCCCTTCAAGTTAATTGCTGGAGATGGGAGGAAGTAGGACAAATGTAACCTTTTAGATGAAAAGATCTCTCCCCCCTCTTTCCCCGCCTTTCTTTGCTTGTATGTGCTTGAGGGTCCCTCTGCAGTGAGCTACAGCAGAGGGGAGACCCACAGACATGGGCAGGAGTCACCACAGGCTCCACTGTTGCCTGACAGCACTGGGTTGGGGACCCCTCTGCATCTTTCTCATCCCTTTATCCATGGCAAGACCCCTCTGCATCCCCCCTCGGTTCCTTCTGCCTCTTCCAGCAGCATCACCATGAGCTCAGCCTCTCCCCTGTTACCTGCAGGCTGCTGGCGTCACCCACCCCAGCATCTCCTGGTCAGGGGCAATGGTTGTGGATGCTCCAGGATTGTTGGTCCGGCTCACACAGCACGGTCCTGTGCTCCAGCACAACTTGGAGGGCCCTTCACCTCCAGCACCAGCACTTGGTGGGCTCGCAGTGATGGGGTGGCTGTGGGCCAGGAGCTAGGTGTGCACATGCCCAGGACTAAAAACTGGGGCGACTGGGAAGGGTGTACTTGGGAGAACAAGCCTGTGGTCTCCTCCTGCAAAAATAAACCAGTTTTCACCAGTGCAGCTCACAAACCTTTTTGATAGGATCCATGAGTCCAGGCAGGATTGCCCAGGAATGCTCCCTGGGCAGAGGGTTTTACAGCCTTTAGTGGAGAGACACAAGTTGGACAATCCATTAAGGAGTGGAGAAGTGTGGCAGCTGCCTCTGTGTTTGTAGGCTGAGAAACAGCCCTCAAACAATGTCTGTAGTGTTTGTAAGACACAAATCATGATATGGAGGCCATAGACCCACGTGATGCTGCCAAACGTGTGCAGCAGAGGCGACAGGCAGGGACGCAGCCCCAGGGGTCACCCCAAAGTGGGGGGCAAGGAAGCCTGGCCAAACCTGAGGCACAGGACCCCTTCCCCATGTACCAGCTACTGTAACAAATGAGCTCTTGAAGGTCAGGAAGGTGGTGAAGGCAATGTGGATAGCTGGTTACCAGCAGCACATAGAGGATGTGAGGGCATCCAAAGCTGGATGCAAGAAAAGAGGGTGGAACTACCCATGGGGGACACCGAGGCACCCTGTCAACCCTGGAAGACCACTGATAAGGTCCAGAGCAGATCCAGCTAGCAGAAGCTGACAGCAGGGACAACTGACACCACCTTATAACAGTCTTCTGCCCCAGATCTGTTGTCCCCACCTTCATGATAGGACCTGAGACGATCTCAGACATTTTCCCCACAGGGACCCCAGTGGACCTTTGGGTAATAAGCCCTTGTGATGTCCCCAGCCATTCTGAAGCAACTTCACTGTGAGGTTTTCATGGAGATGGCGGGATTGCTACAGCTACACGTGCTTTTGAGGGTTGGCCCCTTCTGCAGCAGTGACAGGGGAGAGGTGGCACCAATGTCCTTGGGCACATCTGTGCCTTTCTGTGACATCTCCCTGCAAGGATTCTGCTGCTCCAAAGCAAAACCCAGAGCAAGAAGACCCCTCACAACCCACACTGCCTCCACCTGAGCTGCGTTGCAGGAGGTCTCAGCTGAGGACCATGGCTGTGCACAGCCAGGGTAGAAGGGACAGGGCGGAATGGGCCTCTTGTCCAAACTCTCTTTTTTAGAGCAGTTCTGTCACCAGTGCTAAAGCCAGGCAGAACCACAGCTAGAAACTCTCCAAGGATGCTCTAAGGAACAGCCCATGCCACTCCCAGAACGTCTTGAGCTCAGCTGAGAGAAACCCATCTCCTTCAGCAAGCAAATCTCCTCAGGAGACCAAGCAAAACCCACTCAGCATAACCAGCCCTCATTAAAAGTAAAAACTTGCTGTTGCTCAGCAGATCATTAGCAAGATGAGCCTGCCGAAAGGCAGATGAGCGCGCTTGGTCACACCCAGCTCCAGGCTGGTTACTATTTAGGTAGATCTGTTGGACAGCAGAAGTGTTAGAAGAGAGATGTGATGGTGGTGGGGCCAGCAGAAATCGTGACACAAGGAGAGCTCTCACCTTGAGATGATTGCAGGGGACATGAGCACCACTGCTCACACCTTGAGCAGGGGCAAGAGGTGCTCACCAGCCCATGAGGCAATGGTCTTGGCAGCTGTTGGACTTGCCCTCCCCAGATATCTTCTCTTTCATCGTTCTGCCAACTCAGACAGTAATTACTTCCATCTCACAGCATGGGGACGGGGAGAGCCAATCTCCTAAAGCCAGAACTAGGTGACTCTCCTGGCTCCTGTCACTCACAAGATGTATTGCTGAGCAGATCAACCCTCAGTCCCCTCTCCATTACAATCTTCACCTCACCAACCCAAGGCCAGCGTGGCTCTGCCTGAATGCTGCTGGTCCAAGCTCCTCCTGCTCCAGCACCGCGTGCCCTGGCTCCTTCTGGGTTTGGTTTGCAGGTCTGAGACAAGGATCCACCTCACCACCATGCATCAGCCCTGGGGCCACCTTGCAAACCCTGCCCTGGCCATGCATGTGCCTTCTCCAATGCCTTCTGCAATGCTCAAGATGCTCTGGGAAGCCTTTAAGCCAGAAAAATAAAAGCCACAGGAGGCTGAAAAGAGGCATTTTGGGGGCTAAGCACGTGGAAGAATCACTCCAGGATGCTTCCCTGTGTGGATAAGCACTTCCCTGGCCTCTTGGCTCCGGAAGGCACGGAGGAGAGATTGGCAAGCTGGGGCTCAGCACCCGCTTCCCTTCCACTGGATGCAAACAAGCCCTTAACATTTAAGCAAGTGCCTGTGCTTGTGGAGACACGCGGGGTGCCGAGAGCTTGCTTCAGAGCACCTTGTGACTCAGCCTCTGCAAGAAGGTCAGGGAGGAGGATGGCAGACAGGAGAGCACCCAAAGGCACCAGGCAGATCCCCTCCTGGCAGCAGCGGTGGCATCACCCTGCCACCCATCCCTGCCACCAATCACCCCACTCTCCATCTCCCCAGCTCCAGCGCTCCTGCCATGGCTGCAATTAAAGCTCACCCTGAACGTGGAATTAATGTCAGGTTTGCATCTGATTTCCCCTGCTCCAGGTAAGGAGGGGCCAGCAGGCTTGGAGAAGGATCACACGTGGCAGCTTTTAATAGAAACCCGCCCGCCTGTCACTGGCTTCTCATCATTCCTCTTGAAACATTTGCTAATTACCAACAAGCCGGTGTTTGCAGTTCGGGTGTGACGTTTCCCCTCTGCAGCTCCCTTCTCCCTCCTCCTGGGCTGCACCCACACCGGAGGGGGCTTTGGGGAAGGTGAGACTTGCAAGGTGGGCTCCAGAAGGCCTGCAAGGACCCAGCTCCTGCTGGAGATGGACCCAGGGGTGGGTGGAAAATGGCTCCCTTCAGTCGCTTCTCCTCCCAGACACATCCCGTCCCATTTTCAGAGAAGGACAGTTCCTCTGGAAGTGTCTGGATAGTTAAATCTGGTGAGTTGGGGCTTTGGGATCACACCAGCCACCTCCTCCTACAACCCTGGTGATGTTCTGCTGGACCAGGACACCATGCCACCAGCTCTGCCCAGGAAAGAGGTGCACCCCTGTGCCAGGGTCAGCTTTACTCTTGTATAGCCTGTGGGTCATTCCCAAGGTCCTGGGGACACCAAGACCTGAGTGGTAGCAAATGTCAACAGTTCTCATGTCCCAGCTGCTTCCTTGCACGTGCCACCTTTTTATCCCATGCTGAGGAGGACTGGGGGATGGTGAGCACAGTGGGGCAGGGATGGGATGGGTTGGGATGGGGACCTGCTGCCAGTGATGTTCTGCAGGGACTGAGAGCACCAGTCCTATGGGGTTTGACCCCATAGGACATCTCCTTCACCTCTCAGCCTGTGTTTGGAATCCCTCCTGGGGTAGCCTGAGCTGAAGGGATGAGAGGAAGCATTGGACAGGGTTGGGAAAGATGTTTCC
>NW_008590522.1:5532-22706 GCF_000691845.1 Merops nubicus | reverse complement strand
CATGCGTGGTCTGTTTGCTGTCCTCAATATCTTATTTGTAACATTACATCAGAGGTTTCAAAATGTTGTCGTTTTCCCTCTAAAGCTCACATAGGAAAATTCTGGTATTTCATATTTCAACATAAAACAATTATCTGGAAAAATCTGGAATTTTTTCTTTCGAAATTTTTTCAATACTTCTATGTTTTCATTTAATTTCAAAAAAATGTAGAAAAGAAAGGAATGCAGCACAACCATATGAAGAAGTGTGTGTTTTTCAAGGGAAACAAAGATGTGTAAATGAAAGATCAAATTTATCATACATTGTCGTTACCGACACCCGGACCCTGGGATCTCTGCCACCCAACCTCTACCGTTGGGTACCATCAGCACACACGAGCTTCAATGTGAAGAATGTTGCAAATGGTGTTTATTGCGTCGCTGCATTCACTTATATATGACAAGCTACGCCCACAACGCCCCTTGTGGGTGGTCTAAGCTTTCCGTTACATCGTGAGATCTTCCGCACACCGATCCCTGCCTAGGGCGGGCTCTGCTCACCACAACAGTCTTCCTTTTGTTTTCTAATTGAGAAGTCTCTCTCTCTTATTCCCTTTCTCTTGGTAACTCTAAACATGGAGCATTATCACTGCTAGAAGCAGATACTGTCTGCAAAAATACTCTGTTAACTTCAAACAGTGCAGTTAGTGAGACAAGCTTTAGCTGAAAAGTAAAATCACTGAAGAGAATTAATTCTCTTCTACCCCAGATCACGACACTTCTACATTTAAAGTCCTATGCCCTTATTTATATTATTTAAATAAATCTCCTGTGGATCATAGTCAATCTCTTTTATATATTGCCATCCTACATATAGCAAAACATCTAAGCCTTATGATGATGTTAGAAAGCTGCAACCAGAATGATTTTTTTTTTTTTTTTTTTTAATTAAATTACTCTTGGAAAATGTATTTAGCCCACCTGACCTGGTAACGCTTTGTTCAACTAGAAAGACACAGTTGCAGAAATGCTCAGATCTTTCCTATCCTTGAAACACTTACATAAATATAAAAATGTTAATAGTTACTTTTTCCAAGTATAAAGTTAGCGGTGTGATGTAAGTAAACTAAATTTTTATAAAATTATCTGAATAAAAGTTTAAAGGAATTAAACCTGGCAATTCACAAAAATCAATATGAAACTTAATTTCATTTTTAAAAATCAAAGTAATTGAAAAATTAAATTAAATTAAACTTTCAGGCGATGCAGACTAGCTGTGTCAATTTCTCCTAGAAGCACTACTTTAAACAGCAATCTTTTGGATGTTTGAAAGAAAAAAACATTCTTCTTGGGCTGGATTTTCCAGTGGGTTCAGCATCCAGCAGCCTCCGTAAAAGTTCAGATTCATAGGTGAAAATTGTTCTCAGTGGGAGCTCCTAGGTGTTTACCTTTCTTGAGGTTTTTAGCTTTTGTGGAAGAGCTGAACACATAGAGACCATAGAGGGTGTTTGAGTTCTTCCTCCATATTTTTTCCTTTACAAGATTTTTCCTCCAGCAAGACAAGTGTATGCATAAACAAGACCAGCAAGTGAGGTATTATTTGAAGAAACTTTTTAGTCTTCAGGGGGTCTTAACCTAGGTTCATGCCTCCACTCCGTTTACTGATTTGGATGTGGCCTTAGAGCAATGTTTCTTTACCCAGCCTGCATTTTGATTCAATAGTTCTTTTCACCTGCTGACACACTTGAGTCTTTCCCAGCTAGAAAGGCATACACTAGCTAGTTTATTACTCATTCAAGTTATCAAGAGAGCTCAGTAATAGACTGTGCTATGGCCTATGCAAACAATAAGGTAGCAAAGGACAAAGTGTTGAAGATAACTGCTTTGGGAATGAAAACTTTCTGATAGTACACCATATAAGTAAAATATCCAGTTCAAGATGTGTTACTTCTGTGGTTCTGTGGTCCTGTCTAACAATGTGGAACTTGCACAAGAGAATATAATGAGTCACAAGAATATAAGATCGTAAGAAATACCTAAGACTCTCTGTGATGATTTTTATGAATTTATTCATACCACTGCTCAGTTCAGTGTCTTCTGAAAACAGTTTTCTTAGGCACTTAACTGTATCTCTGTGGTCTAGAATAAGACTGGACAACAGAGAGATGTGTCCTATAGAACAAAAAGGCAGCAAAGAAATGATCATTGACATCTGCTTTTTAGAACACTTTTGTATACCTTAATGCCTAGCAGAAAAAGCTGGTCCCACTTTCTTGTGCCTGGTGACTTGTAAATGCATTTATTCCTATGGAAATTCTATTCAGGCATATTTTATAGTATTTCCAGTTCCACATTTTACCAAAAATCAGTTTTCTGACTTTGTCTTGCATGAATTCTAAACACAGATATTTTTTTCTGAGAGTTTATGCTGTACATCCCTCTGGCACAGTCAGAACAGAGAAAAAACTCTGCAAAAGGCAACTAAAAAGGAGCTGACATCTTTCTGTCAAATTTTATTTAGATTTCTTTCCTTGCATTAACTATGTTGTAGCTGATAAACTTACCAACCCTGTTTCTGCTTCAAGAACTTAACAAAATGACTGGGAATAGAGTTCTTTTTTCACAGTTGCAAGCATAATTTTAATTAAACTTTCCCCCAAACTAATGTAATTCATTGCATTAGTTATTATGCAGTGTTATGGGGTCCTGTGTTGCAATACTGTGGAATGAACTTGGATTTAATTAGCTCACTGTAAGGTATTTATAATCTAAAGCTTCTATATTCTGTTACCTTCATTGTTACCTCCAATCCCTGAAGCATTCCAGTCCAGCAGCATCTTGTTTTGGGCACTGTGATGCAGGAAGAATGTCAATAAACATGAAAGACTTTCAGGGGAGGCCTCAGAGATGGTGGCATCAGAGCCCTTATCCTGTGAGGAGAGACTGTGTGATGTGAGCTGGTACAGCTGGGAGAAGGGACAGCTTCAGGGGCACCCAACTTGGGGAGACAGATCCAGGCCCTTCCCAGTGGTGCATAGCGGCAGAGTGAGATGCACAAGCACAAGCTGAAACATGAGAGACTTAGGCTGGAAATAAGGAAAAGCCTTTTTTCCCCATGAGGAGAGTTCAGCAGTGGTGCCGAGGGCAAGGGAATTTGGCCTGTCTCCATTCCTGGGCATTTCACATCACAGCTGGGTGAAGCCCTGAACAGCCTAATCTGAGCCCGTGCCTAGCCTGCTCTGAGCAAGCACTGGGACCATGGCCTCGCCAGGTCCCTGCCAGTCCTGTCATTTCTATGATAACTCCAAACTGTACTAACCACTTCTTGAGGAAACAAACAAACTAACAAATACAACCCAGAAGGACCTTCCATAGCATTAGCTTCTTCTCTATAAATTTAAATAGTGATTACTTTATCCAGTGCTTGCCTACATTTTACAAGAATGAATAATCTCCTGGTTTGTGTAGGATGGGCTAGTAGTGAGAATGAAGTATCTCTGGTAACATTTTTACAAAAGAAATATTTTATTAATACTGAACTATGCAAGCTGGAACTATGGTACAAGGAAGACCATTTCTATTTGCATACTACGTGTCAGAAACACATTACTCAGAATATGCAATTTTATTTAAATTTGAACATATTTCTTTAACTTGAAAAGTGTTGCCTATTGTCAGAATAATTTATCTACCTAATCAGATGCAAACTAGAATTCCTTCCTTTTGAAAATGTGTATTTCTTGAAATTACTTGATTTCATTGTTGCTTGGAGCAATTGCTTTGTGAATCTGTGTGCTATTAACTATGATGAATCTTTCAACTTCAGCCAAAATTGTAAGGTATGTCCAAGCAAAAGCCACCTGCTGTTGCTGCTGCTGTACATGGCAGATGTGTCCATTTTCTAATAATTTAATTGATTACAAAAAATTGCAGCAAGTGTATTTAAGGTGTCATATCAAAAGGATTTAATGAGGTATAGTAAAGTGTCCTGCCGTTTTCTTTCTGTCATCTATGAAAAATTAACCTACATTCTGTTGCCAGCTTTTTATCTGGTTAGGACAACTATTGGGAACTTGCTCAATTAGTCATGTGGTTTTGTTTTTTGATTCAGAGTAGGCAATGGAAACATTTGGTCTTGAATATTTGATTTCTATGGGATGGCCAGCTTCCAAATGCCGAGAAGAAAGATGACAAAACATTTGCACTGAATCTTTAGCTTTGTTTTAAAACTCAGCTTATCTATTCATCAGGTATTGGAAAATACCATGAGTGCATTTCCCCCATTTCCTAATCTTTTTTTATGGTTGTTTTGTTTTGTAGACCTGGTAATTTCTGCCAGTACTATGTCTCTTTCTTCTCCCTGTAACTTTTGCTGTTTGCTTATTTACTTATGTTTGGTGTCAAATTATTTATTTTCCTCCTGTTGACTTTGAGTAAGTCTTTACATAATTCTTCTGAAAGCTTCACTTTTACTACTTTCTCTCCTAGGGATCACTGGTAGCTTATTTCACCTATAGCTGTTGTTTAGAATGTGAAAAGTTCAGTTTACAGGTTCCTTCTAAGTAACAGGTATCTCTTTAGATATGTTTCTGGTCTGAGTTAAAATAAACCTTCTGGGTACAGTGGACCTAAAATGGTAAGACTTATAAAAAGATAAATTTTGGTTCAATGCCACCACTTCAATGCATCTTCCTGATACATCTCTTACTAATTTTTATGGGACCACTGTTAACTGTGCATTAAATGCATTTGAAAGCCCACCCACAATGCCTACAGTTCACCACCTTTTTGCCCAGCAGTTATTTTTTTTCTATTTAATAGTCAGAATGGCTTACAAAAATTAAGTAATTCAGAGAATATTTTTTTTTTCCTGTGTATGTGTTTGGTCTGTTTAGTTTCATTGTTTTAAACGTAAAAATTTTCCAACAGACATGAAGATTTACAGTCTGTTCTGTGGGACATGACTGCATTTCCGTGTGAGAGTGAGTACACATGGTTATGTGAAGATCATGGAAGTGAACAATAATAAATGGACATAAATTGTGATCTGATTATTAACTGTGCAATTCACAAATAAGAAATTCAGATTCTTTCTTGTGTTGTATTCAGGTTTTCAAGTATTCATTTCCATAAAGAAATGTGAGAAGTATTTTTGTTCTTTCCGAAAGCCTACAACGATTAATTTACTTGCAATCTTTTTCACATTCCACTAAGAGAATCTTGTGTTTGTGATCTACTGGTACTGTAGCCACAAACCCCTATTTTTAGAAAGAAATTATACCTCACTCTTTCTGTCATAACAATTGCTAAAATTAAGAAAACTGCATGTTTGGTCATTATAGCAATCATACTGGGGTTACAGGCCAGATGGAAAGTATAGGCAAGACCCTAAACCTAAGGGAAGCAACGATTCAGTTGTTTAAGGAACTAGTGGATGGAACCCTCTGGGAAACTGCCCTCAAGGATAAAGGAGGACAAGACATCTGGCAGCTACTTAAATGTAATTTTCTTAGAGCACAAGAAATCTTGATTCTCATATGCCTGAAATCAGACAAGGAGAGGACCTTCTGGTCAAACTGAAACACAAGGTGGGAATGCATAGGCAGTAGAACAACAGATATGCATCCTGGGAAAATCATAGGGATTGAAAGCTTGGGAGTGTTTGAATGGTATCAGGAAAACTAAGGCACAGCCAGAGCTAAATTCAGCAAGAGATGTGCAGAACAATAAAGGCTTCTACAGATACATTAGTCAGAAAAGGAACACAAAGCCAGTTGTACTCCCTCTGATAAATGGGATGGAGAACTGATGACAACTGACTTGAAGAAGGTTGACATACTCAATAATTTCTTTGCCTCAGTTTTCACCTACAGTTGCTCTTCTCACACCTGTCAGGTCTTTGAATCTCAACACAGTGTTGGGGGAAATGAAGTCCCACTCATCATAGGAGATCAGTTTCAAGGCTACCTGAGGAACCTGATCATATACAAGTCAATGAGACCTGATGAGGTGCATCTCAAAGTCCTGAGGGACCTGGCAGATGTAGCTGCTAAGCTGCTTTCCACCATATTTGAAAGGTCATGTATGTCAGACAAAATTCCTGGTGACTGGAAGGTCCCTTTAAAGGTCCTTTCCAACCCAAACTATTCTAAAATTCATTCTTTTATTCTATAGTAGTTCTTTAAGATGTTGATCCTATATATATGTGTGGACAGAAACTTAACTACATGCCAGTCAGAACTGTTTTATTCTTATCTTCTGTTGAAGATTTTTTCATGCTTTTCTGTGCTCTCAGTATAATTAACAAGTGTGAATCTGCCCACGCTACATCAGCAGAGAACAGAATAACACAGCTTTAAAAGAATTTCAACACCTGACTTTTCTACTAATAAAAGAGTCCAAATGATTGAATTTTGTAATCTATTCTCAAACCTCAGCCAATTAATTTACATAATTTAAATTAACAAGTCTTAAAAAAGCATATATTCCCACAGCTTTTGGTAGGTGTCAGTCTCATAACATAATATAAAAACAAGTCCTGGGTCATTAATTTTAGGAAGTGGTATATCATACTCAGGAACTATGTCACTAACATCCAGCACTTACTAAACTTGAAAAAATAAAAGACCTTTTTTTTTTGTCCCCCCACAGAGGGGGTGACTTTCTGTACACAAATTCTTTCAAATAACTATCTAATGCTCTGAGTAATGATGTGTTGCTTGAGTTCCAGAGCAAATATGTAGCATTACAATCTCTACATTTTCTTTGCTGGGGAAAAAAAAAAAAAAGTCCTGAAAAACATGGTTTAAAGGAAAAAAAGTGTTTGTTCTCACACACAACCTTCAGTATGCTTAACAAATGGGAGAAGCTGAGCATACAGGTAGGGAAGAAAAGAAAAAAATGGGTATGTAACAGTGAAATACATATAAAGAAGCTAAATGACAGTGATTACTATGTATTCTGCCAGATATTTTCTTTGTCTTATCTAAAATATTTTATTATATTCTGTGCATGACAAAATGTTTGTTAAGACAAATGGAAAGATTGATGAGACGAATATGTTCTTGTCTATGTCTCACCAAGTGTTTCAAGTCTCATATACCTACTTAGAATTTTTTGCCATCTCCAGGTTAGTTTAGAGAAATTAGACATCGTGTCTGCTGTTTCTGCTCTGAAAGTATTGTGATAGTTTCTAGACTTCCCTTTTTTCTAGTAATCAGTAGCAGTGGCAAGACCCAAACTTTTTATACACCTTTGAGAAATGTTATAGTACACTTAAACTAAAGTCTTCTAACTAAAATTATGGTGCCATAATGACTTAATGCCAGGGCTGTGTAAGGTATGCAGTGTGACATGTAACATATCAGTCTTTCTTCATTGACTAATGTGATTTGCAGATAAAAATATATATTCTGCCTTGCAACTGACAAAGTCCAAAATAACTATGTTACAGAGAAATGTATCTTTGCATTTGTTTCGATTCAGAAAAAAATGTGGTGTTTTGACTTCCCTGAAAATTATGAGTTAGAATTTAAAAGTCTTCAGTTTTGTCTTTGAAAATTATTTGCATAAAGCTAACATTATAAAGCTCTGCAGTCCAGTTTCCATTCTACACATCCACTCAATTTGGTGTCATATGCAAACTTACTGAGGTTGCACTTGATCCTTTCATCTAGGTCATTGGTAAAGATATTAAACAAGACTGGCCCCAAAACTGAGCCCTGGGGAACACTGCTTGTGACTGGACACCAAGAGGATTTAATTCCATTCACCACGACTCTCTGGGCTCAGCCATCCAGCCAGTTTTTAACCCAATGAAGAGTCCACCTGTCTAGACCATGAGCCACCAGCTTCTCCAGCAGAATGCTGTGGGAGATGGTGTCAGAGGCCTTACTGAAGTTCAGGTAGACATCTACAGCCTTTCTTCCATCCACTAGGTGGGTCATCTGGTCACAGAAGGAGATTGGGTTGGTCAAGCAGGACCTGCCTTTTATGAACCCATGCTGGCTGGGCCTGACTGCCTGGTTGTCCTGTACATGCTCCGTGAGTACACTCAGGATGAATCATTCCATAATCTTTCCTGGCACCGAGGTCAAGCTGACAGGCCTGGAGTTTCCCAGATCCTCCTTCCAGCCCTACTTGTAGATGTGCATCACATTGGTAAGCCTCCAGTTGTCCGTGAATCTATGGGATTATCATGTCTCTGATCTTCACATCTCTATATGTAATCAGAAATGAGGGCTTCCAAAGCAAGGTGGCAAAGTAGACAATGTCTCGCAAAACAGATCTTTTTTAGGTGAGTAAATGAATTTTTGCATTGTGTTTGCTGTTATACAGATTCTAATTCTTTAGAATTTTATGTGCAATTAATAAAACTATGATACTTGGCCTTCATGGAGTAATGAAAACATACATCTTGTTGGCAACTACATAGGTTATCAAATGCAATGACCTTCCACTTTGCTTTGTCTTACGTACAAACCCAGAAATATGACAGTTTGGTTTTGCTCACAAAAAGCTATAGAGAGCATTACACAGACAATCACTAGAAAGGGAGAAATTACACCCTATGCTGCTGTAGCTAGAAGCACAAGTAGTGACTGTAACCTGGTGCATGGGAGGCACACATTAAATACATGGACCCTTATCTGCCAGAGAAGAGGCAGATTGCAGAGCAGTCAGTAAACATTGCCAAGAGCTGTCTTCTGCTGCCTGCCCTTGTCACATTTTGGCTCTGTCCAAGTTTTCTCTGATATCAGAATGAGGATACCATTGAGATTTCCACCAGGACATGGGGTTCTCTAGAGTTTTGAGTGCTTCTTGCTATCGGAATTTCTGCCAGGAGATGAAGCCTGTAAGAGGTTGGAAGGGAAATCGTCATGCTATGCCAGCAGATAGGAGAAAAGCTAATCCTGAGCTTTGCATGAACAGTTAAGGGTAAAATGGACTGTATAATTTAATAAATTTGATTTTACTGAGTAGGGCAGATAGTAAACACTTTCCATCCCTTTAGCTTTGTATTATCATCACTAAAATCTGGTATTTACAGTGAAAAAATTCTCACTAACCTAATCTGGCAGGCAGAGTTTACCTACAATCTTTTCATATTCCTACTTTTATCATAGAAATGTGCTACTACTGCTCAGTTGAGCAGCAGTATAGTGGTGGCTTTTATAATGGTTCCTGATTTTTATGTAATTCTGACCTGTGTGTATTTTTGACTTCATGTTTACAGAATGGCTCCATCTTCGAGTTCTTTATTAGAGGTGCAGTATTAACTATGATATAGTTTTTAAGCAAAATTTATGGAAGCTTTATTCTTGCCTGTACATAGCTTTTTTTTTTTTTTTTAAACTCCCATTTCAAATTTGTGCTGAATCTGATGGCAACCATTGTGACTGCTTTTACATGTGTCACGTCTGAAAAAAAATTCATTAGGAAATAGCACCTAGACTTTGCATTCCCCTACTACAGACTACAATGATCTAGCTAGCTATATAATTAATACAATTACAGACAGTATTTTCAGAAAAATTTTAAATATTTGTACTAGACATTTACCTAATATAATCTGTGCTGCAAAACCACAAACATTTTGTATTATATATATAATAACACTGGTGCTTTGGTGCTACAAAAAGCAGGTTTTCTATTAAGACAAAGTAAAAGTCCTTTTACTTTGCCTTGCTTCTGCAGACTGATCATACAAACAACTACTGAGAGTGCAGTAGCTTAGTCACCTCTGCATAATGACAGATCCTTCAAGGCAGAAAAGAGATAAATCAATATTGCTGACTCATCTCTTCCAAAGTGCTAGAATGGTCTCACTAAAAAAGAGAAACAAGAAATGATGAAACAAGGACGGCTGTAAAATCAGGACATGATCACCCTGGATAAGTTAAGTACAAAATTAGCCAAAAAGAAATAATTAATTCTGATTACTCTTCCATATCAAAACTGAATGCACCACATTTCACAGTTTTGGATGTATTTGTTACTTATTTCTTAGAGACCCTTGAAGCATGGAGAGAATGGTAAGCAGTGTATGTGCTCTTTTCAAAATGGATCCTCAGCTCTGTTAATCCTCCTAACACAAGGTGGCCTTAAAAATAATTTCAATGTCAAGTGAAGATTCTTTCTGCCTAAGTGCCAGTTTTCTATATGGTTTGATTGTGTCTTCAGTACAGGACAATATCTCAGGCATTCACAGTGTGAATGCATACAAAACTGATCCAGCTAATGATCTAGACCCACACCTAAAAATTACTATCTGAAATTATAAGTCACTTTGCCACTAGCAGTACAATACAGACCTTTCAAGATTTATTTGGATCAAAGTGCCAGTTCTGTCAGCGAAGCTTTCCTGAATATCCCTCTATCTCAGTCATATTGCTTCCATCTTCCCAATCTGTATCCATCCTTCTGCACTTACTTTTCAGTCATAACCTGCCACAACACTGAAGCAGAGCCTCATTTCAAGCACATTCAGCCTATGTGTGAGTATATGCATTACAGCAAAACTTTTCCTTTCACATGATAGGTGCATTAGCAGCCAAACATTTTTATTTTTTCGTTATTCTGTGTATGACTTTTAATGACAAACAAACAAATAAACAAAAAAGGACTTTTTTTTTTTTTTTTTTTTTTGTGGTGGAGTATAGGAGAAATCAGCTACAGCTTAATCTGGTACAAATTGATTTTTACCCTGAATTGCTCCCCAGTGAAAACGTCTTTGTAGCTTATCTTTAGTATTATTTGTGGTATCAATACAGTGAATAGTGTCCTGCCTAGTGTCGGCTCATGTGGAAATCACCATTTTAAAGGGAAAGAAATGACGGGAAAATGGTTTCTTTTATACATCTGCCTCTCTAAATTAATAATCTTAAAATGATTGTGGGTTATTGCCACTCTAGCTCTGTATGTGTATGGATGCATGTTATTAGGTGATAAGGTGCCTACTCTTTTTTTCCATAAACTAATGTTAACGTCTGTAACCCAGTTAGACTTCCTTTTATTTTTAACGGTTGATCCCACCATATTTGGGTGTTCATTTTATTGACCTTGAACCACTACGTTAGATAACTTCTAAGCAGTCCAAACTGAGATGAAAATCAGGGCAACAGTTTTATGGTGCTTTTTCGTCCCTCAGCTTGTATTTCGTAATAAGTAGAACAAGGTAAAGAAGAGACCATGGAAAAGTGACAGTAGGATATCAGAAAAAAAAAAGGAGAGTAAATTAAAAACTTTGAAGGGTGATAACAGAAAACAAGCCATTACTGTGAAAGGAACTGCATAGAACAGACCTAGGGAAGTAAAAGGGTTAGAAACTAAAGTTAGGACAAAAATTACACAGAAATTTTTCTGCAATTTGCACATACCTCCTTATAAATCTTCATTTGCAGCAATTCTTTCCATTCTTAGAATCACTGTAAATGCAACAGTTACTGGCATACTTTGAATATATTACGGCTGTTTTGGAGTACAAATGAAAAATCATCCTTTGAAGTTTGTTAGAAACAAGACAGATAAATCTTCTGTTCATGCAGATTATCATGACTCCGTTGACTATGTTGATACCTACCTTCAAAAAAATATGATGTGTTATTTTTATGATGTCATGTTTGGAAATTTAGTGAGAAATTATTTCTATTTCTCTTTTTATGTGGGTCATCTTGTGTCTCAAATGAGACTACATGTAGTTATTGTCTAGATAACTGTCTTTACATTTAAAAATAAACTTTATATATATTCAGATACGTGAATGAAATAAGTGAATTAATTTGTCTTATGACTGATTATTTGTATAGGGAAAAATACTGTGTTTGGTGAGGTGGGAGAGATCACATAAATATTCTCCAAATACTCTCTCTTGCCCATGTAAGACAGTCAAGGAAATCTTTTGTATATGCAACTGCCTGATTGTTCAGTTGTTACAGTAAACAACACAATCGTTCATATATTTTTACACAAATCAAAAGACTCAATTTTCCATTTATTTTGACTGTGTTTTTCATGGATAATTTATCACTCTAATTGAATCACAGGAGTCTGGAATAATTTGCCTTGAACACCTTAGGTTCTCAATAGCTCTTGGCCACTAGTCACGTTGCTCTTCCAGTGCAAAAATCTAGCCAGAAATAGATGACAAGCAACCCAAGTCATCCCATAGTTCGTCACTGTTCCACACAGAATAGAGATGGTTCTTGTCCTGGCAATATGTATCTTTCTTTTCAGGAAGCAAAAATGTTGCCAAACACTATTTCTTACTGTTCGTTCAGAAAATGTAAACAATTTCTGTCTTTTCCTTAATCCTTAATCAGACAGATAGGCCAGTGCTATATTTCTGCTACATCTGGAAAATACTAAGGAAGACTTTTGTAAGTATGTGATGTGCATACAAGAAACAGATTTTAATACTGTGGAAACCACAAAGCCATCACGGTTAACATTCGAGTCTTGATTAATTTCTCTCCTATGGAGTTAAGTTTTTTATTTTTAGGTATTCTTGGTTTTGGGAAGCTGCAATGTATGGAAAGTAATAGTCACAAAACCAGCTTTTAATTCATGCTTTTGAACAATCAGATGTCTATGTAAACATGTGACCATTCCAGCCCTTATTTCATAGAAATCCAGACACTAACCAGGGATTGCTGTTCCCTTTAAATGCAATCTAGTGTAGCTCTAGTTTGTGCTTCCATTGTCTGTGCTTCCATACACCAATATAAGAGAGAGACTAGATTATGTTATGATATTGCATTTCACTCCACTTTGGGCCATTTAAAACTCTCTTATAAATGTGAAAGGAAAGGTGTGATGTACATCATATAAATTGTGTCAGCAAAAAAAAAAAAAAAGGAGGCTAAGGTGGAAATACTAAGTGGGCAGGATTCTTCCTGAATCATTTTTGCCTCCTCATATTAGATAACTCTGTTATTTTATAATCTAGTTTATTAATTTTATATAACTTATTCCCTGTTAACTATACTTGTATCATTGGTCCATGACCCTTCCCCCCCCCAAAAAAAAATGGTGATTCAAAACATCGGCGATTTTAAATTAAACCACATTTTTAGTAGTATACTTAAAAGTAGTTTGGATTAATTCTGTCAAAGCTTTGGATCACTCAGTATTCTTAACTTTGCCTTTTTGTTCATAGTGTGTTTTCACTGCTGAAATTAGATCAGCTGAGAGACATGCTTGTGTTTAACAACTATGATACATTTCATGCTATCCAAAATATTACTTTTTACTACACTGCACCAATGTCTTCCTTCAAATACAAGGCATAACATGAAAAAGTTTCTTTCCATGGGAGCTCGAGAGTTAGCTGGCAGAGCTGGCTTCATGCATTTATGATTAATATCTAAAAAAATGTTTTATGTAGGGAGAAAATAATTGTGTAAGACCATAATCCGAAAAAGAAGATATTATTTAAACTGCCTAGAAACATATTGACTAAAACACATGTTTACCTGTGAGATCAGAGCAATTTAAAGTCTCTGATGTAATAACGTCTGTTTTATTGTCTATGGAACACTTTAATAAAACATGAAATGAAATTAAATCGAATCATCTCCTATAATAGCTTCCTATCATATGGTAACATACCTGCCTGTTTACTACTATCTAATCAGTAACTGAACCATGTACTGCACTTTTATGGTGCTTCCCTGCTGGGTCTATTGCCCACTTAAGAGTGTAAAATGATGTTATGCTTTTTTTATTGCTCTCAGCCATTCTAGTTCCCTTTTCTCTAGTAGACTGCTTTGCACAGTATCACAGGAATATCAGATTAAGCCTCTGTAAAACAAACTCTTATTCTCTTAGCATCTCTTCATCGACTGATGTAAGCCACTTTGTACAAGACCTCACTTCTCTTTATACTGTTTTTCTATATACTGCACAAATCCATTGACTACTCAAACTGTTTGAAAGAAGGCATTAAACTTGCCACAGAATGAGGCAAATTCTGTACTTCAGGGGGAGTTCTGTGGTATCAATTTTTCTAAGGCAAGTTCATAGCCTTGGGCTGACTTTGCCTAAAACTTCTGGATTCCTGGCCCCACAGAAGAAGGAGAAAACAACTTCCAACTATGATATCAGGGTAAAAAACTACCCTTTAAGTTTCCACAACAACAGACTTGCTTGATTTAGTGTAGTCTTACAATGTTGTGATTAAAATGTTCATTTTTAAAATTGTGAAGCCAGTAAAATAGCTTAATTTCTGTTCAATGTTGCATGTGTACTGTTCACTTATTATTTAATATTTTTGTAGCTCAGTTCCACAGCTGCAAGATATTCCTTTCAAAGATGATTATAAGTTCTTCAAGAAATATATTGCTTTAGTAGGCCTTTGCAACCAAAGGACAAGGGGATTTAAAAACAGGATTTCAGCTAGGAAATTTATAATGGCTGAAGCTTCAGCAGTACTTTGGATGACTATAACTACAAACTCATGTTTTCTTTTTCCATGCTGTTAGGTTTTTTTTTCCTTCTTACTTGGATTTTTTCATAGTTATATCCTTGTACAATTTTCTTCTGTTTGTCAGAAGACAATCAACTGAATAGTGCGAGGAAATACAACTCCTCCTTGTTTTAAAAGAAACTGTAGGAAATTGCACACAGACTGCATTTCATTCCCTAAAAGCTGAACAAAACTCATTGCTCTGACATTGCGTAACCTAACTTCTGTGAGACTGGAATTTAAGGTATTCTAAAACTTGAGGTCCTAACTGATGTTTCAATCTATCACTATAAGGCTAGAATTGGAACAAGGTTTTAATCAACCTGTTTTTCTGTCAGAAGAGTAAACCTTTTCAATTTCAGCACAGACAATGTCATTCCAGAATCAAAAATAAAATGTGACAATGGACTTTTTGAGGATTATTTCCATTCTTTGATAAATAATGCCTATTATTTTCAAAGTCTAACTCTTGCAAACATGAAATATGTATGTTTAGTATCAGCAAAACCAGAAAAAAAAAAATGTTAGTTGACATTACAAGAAGAATATTATGCCCTGCACAAATTTCAACAAAGAGTTCAGGTAAAAGTAATCTTTGTTAACAAACTGGTTCTTGAAGTTTTTTTCATCTGCTGATCGCAGAATTGAAGAGTGTGAAAAATCATCTGCATATGAGAACAGACCACCTACAGGCATGAATTCTAAACTAAGTAACAATAAAGTTTCTTCACACAAACTTGGAAACTGTACCTACTCCCACTGCAATGGACAGTAAAACTTCAGTTTATGGCCATATTAACAGGCTTGGGCCCTTAAACTTCATGTCTTAGTTGTAACTGTAGCAGTCAGTCACTTCCTAGGGCACTAGAAGAAATAGTAGGAAGAGTTCTGTTGACAGAAAGATATTATTTAACTGGTAACTTTCCCTGACACAGAAAAAGCAAATTCCTGTTTTCAACACTGTAAACTGAAACGCAAACATTCACAACAAACGTAAAAGAGAACGGAAAATGAGAGTAATCTGCCTGTTAAGTATGAACTATATGGGCCAATTTCAAAAACTCAAACAGTTCAGGAAAGAAGAGCAGATCACAGCCATAGTTGAAGGTAAGAATGGTGTTGATTAAGCCATCTGTAATTTGGACAAAACGTGTTTTTCTGCAAGTTCTTGGCTCATCTTTCAGTATGAAAATATGGAACAGGAGAGAACGAAGGTGTTAGAAACTTCTTCCTTTTTTTCTTTATCCTTTTTCCATTTAGGTTTGTATAAAAATGTATTTATGTTTTTATTAGTGCATGCTTTTAGCAATATGAGCCCTTTATCCTCGTGTTAGAACCAAACATCCAAGTGGAGTTGTGCCAATGAAAGTTGCTTTCATTACAGAGAAAAGCAAGGTTAAAAAGCAGCAAAGGAGAATTACTAAAGACCTTTTATACTTTTTTTCCCCATCTGACTGTCTGAGCTGATCTGAGCTTTATTTTATCCGATATCAGGGCATAGGTACATAAGCCTGTACATATGTACCTGTACCCATACATGTGTCCATGCACATACTTGTACACAAGTATATATATGTGCATGTATACTTGTGTTCACTTCAATCATCTTGGTGTCTCTTGGTTGTGCTGAATCTGAAGAACAGATGGAGTAAACGTTGGCCATTTGAAGTTCCTGTCAGAACCAGCTTATCAAAGAAATGCTCAAATGTTCGTAAAACCCCATGCACCAGTTATAAAATTTATGCAAAAGAAAGTGCTGAGTCTACTTTGTTATTGTAAATGAAGAGGAGACATTTGTTACTGTTATTTAGACCTTTTTTTTTTTTGCTGGTGTTTTACATATTTTGCATATTTTAGATTTAAATCTATTGGGCTCTAAGTTTATACTGCATTGTTCTTTAGCCAAATTTTCAATAATTTTAAATGGTCTGCTCAAGCCATAGCAATGACAGTCTATTGACCAGAAGTATGAAATGTTGGTTCCTTGAATCAAAATCACAAAACACATTTGTTTATGAATATTCAAACATTCAGTGCAATCAATATAAGTTCATATATTTCTTGAACAAAAGAAAGCTAGATTCAAAACAAATAGAAGATAGTCTAACAATCAAGTGTATGTTACAGCTAGTATTTGCATAATCTATTAATCACTTTGGCACTTTGAAATTCAGACTATTTTAGTATGCCCAACTGGTTATAATTTCCCAATACAAACTTGTGTTTAGTTTGTTTATTATGCATATGTTTTGTTTTTCTGCAGTCCTGAAACATGTGTATGAAGTTTGTCTTCATCTGTATTCTAGCATTATTTCTTCTGATGTTCTTCAGCAAGATTAGCAGCCCTATTATAGAAGACACTGATTTTTTTTTTTTCCAAAATGATACTCTTTTAATACTAACTACATCTGCTTCATGCTGCTTAGTGGCTGTGAAGGCCGGAGCCATGAATGTTTGTCTCAAAGATAGCCTTGGATGGAGGACTGGACGTGTGAAGAGCTGTGTGAGCTGGGCAGAACATGTCTGGGCATGCACCACGCTGAGAGGAGCCAAACCCGTGTGTGTGAGTCACGGGCCATTCCAGAGGATCCTCAGGGCACACTGCCAGCCTGTCCCCTCCCCCGGCCGGGGAGGTGCAGCGCGGGTGTGCGAATGGGACAGGCCCCGTGCCCAGGCCCAGCAGCCCCCCCGCCTGGGGTCACGCAGGGCACCTCGAGCAGGCGACACTCGC